>NW_019943698.1:0-15051 GCF_002910315.2 Salvelinus sp. IW2-2015 | reverse complement strand
CCGCTGGTTGATGAGGTTAACCTGGAAGATAGATACGCTGGTTTGATGAGGTTAACCTGGAAGAGTTCCTGGCTGTTACCTGGGTGTTTCCTGGCTGTTACCTGGGTGTTTCCTGGCTGTTACCTGGGTGTTTCCTGGCTGTTACCTGGGTGTTACCTGGGTGTTACCTGGGTGTTTCCTGGATGTTACCCGGATGTTTCCTGGATGTTTCCTGGGTGTTTCCTGGGTGTTAGAATGTTAATCAGATTTGAATGCATGTTCATTTAACAATTGACATTTAGTTAGCATTATAGGTGAAAGGCATAGTATTTTTAAAGAATTCTTATGCTGCCTATACACTGACATGTTCCTTATGATTACCTTCCTCGTCTGGGCTTGTCACTAGCACTCTCTTTCTGACTGCAAAACTCTGGCCTCCTCAAAAGAGACATTCACCATGGCACAATGAACAAGCCATGACCTGTCTGAAAAAAATTGTTTGGCTCATTGTCAAAAAGAATGGACTAGCCTAGCCATTTAGCTAACTTATCTAATTACCACTTTATTTAAACATCAAGTGGTAATCACAACGTAGACCAAATGTTAGCTATTGAAAGTAATGTTATTCAATCTAACATTAATGTCTAACATTAGCCACCTAGCTAGCTAACATTGCATAGTTAACACTGGCACTAGCCTAGCTAACTAGCTAGCCAGCTTTGCTAGCGGCAACCTAATTAGCTAAATCACGTGGTAGCTTGTTAGTTATTGCCACACACATCTGATTAATATGTTCAGCCTTTATGACAATGACAAGATGGCTAGCTCATTAGCCAACAAGAAGAGATTATAAATTACAGGGAGCTAAAACATGATTAGGAGATGAAACTGTGTCTATCAGCTTCAAATACAATGGATTGGGTTAGTCAAAGCTAGGCTGGACAATAGAACGAGTCAAAATTCACCCAAGGCAGGAACACTAGCACGAGGCCATAGCAAATTAATTGGGAAAAAAAACCTTTGCAGTACTTCTTCTGACTGAAATTATGCTTAGAATTCCATTTCCTCCTAAATGGCACAACAAAATGTAGCCGTTTTTATTTTATCACTGCAATCTGTTCTTAGGATGAAACTGAAAAAGAACAAATTGTGTAGAAAGTAAACAGACATTGCCGTTATGTTGGGGAAATAGGAATGTCTAAAAAGCAGTTGAATTTAATCAGCTATTTATCTGCTACCATTTGCCTTTTTTTGAGTTCAACATTTTGTGGTTTGAACTCATTATTCTAATTCTCTGATAGCAAACAGGCAGCTTCTGAAAACAAACTGCTCAGTAAATCAAAGGCTCTTTAGATCTACCAAAGATATAGAGGTATATACACATCTAATTCCCGGTGTGTCTAGTGTTTATGTTAAAGGTGAACCAACAGTTACATCCATTTTTTATTTATAAATTAATAATATCGAACCCATTGATTCAGAAAATAATATAACTTATGAGCTTAGTTCAAGTGTCTCTAATCAGAACCCAAAATGCAAGCTTGTTTTACTCCAATGTTTGTAAAAAATAAATACATTAAACTGTAAAGCCTCAAAACGATCATTTTTGTACCATGTCAGCCCTTGCATCCATTATTCTGTCCATACATTGTAGTGGTTACATTTCTCCAGCTTTTTACCAAAACAGTGTCAGGAGACCACTTTGTTATCTTTTCCAACTGCTGATTGGCAGCAGTTGGAAATAATAATTATTAATTTTTAATAATTAACTAAACGTATGGTGTTTTTGGTTTAAAGGTATATGGACCATTGTTGCATTGTTCATTGTTATGCCTTAAATTTGCAATTTTATGGTTTTAAGTGATCAAATTAACTAACACATATTGTATATTTTGCAATTCTGAGTAATAACCTGGTATAGACGGTATAGAAACTGATGGTGGCTTCGAAAAAAAGTATTGCGGTTGCTAAATAATTCCAATAGACGGCAGCATGAGACCACAAATTATATCTCAGATCATCCGTTTTCTCTTGAACACGCCCCCCTTCATCCTCACAGAAAAACTTCCGCACAAGCTTTTTCCTGTCCCTTTCCACACTGCTAACGCACGAGGAAGGACCAAAACAGGTGTAGTAGACCTCACAGTGAAATGCTGAATACAACAGGTGTAGTAAGAACCTTACAGTGAAATGCTGAATACAACAGGTGTAGTAGACCTTACAGTGAAATGCTGAATACAACAGGTGTAGTAGACCTTACAGTGGAAATGCTGAATACAACAGGTGTAGTAGACCTTACAGTGAAATGCTGAATACAACAGGTGTAGTAGACCTCACAGTGAAATGCTGAATACAACAGGTGTAGTAGACCTTACAGTGAAATGCTGAATACAACAGGTGTAGTAGACCTTACAGTGAAATGCTGAATACAACAGGTGTAGTAGACCTCACAGTGAAATGCTGATAACAACAGGTGTAGTAGACCTACAGTGAAATGCTGAATACAACAGGTGTAGTAGAACCTTACAGTGAAATGCTGAATACAACAGTGTAGTAGACCTCACAGTGAAATGTTGAATACAACAGGTGTAGTAGACCTCACAGTGAAATGCTGATACAACAGGTGTAGTAGACCTTACAGTGAAATGCTGAATACAACAGGTGTAGTAGACCTTACAGTGAAATGCTTACTTACAGGCTCTTACCAATAGTGCAAAAAAGGTGTTAGGTGAACAAGTAAGTAAGAAAATAAAACAACAGTAAAAAGACAGGCTATATACAGTAGTGAGGCTATAAAAGTAGCGAGGCTACATACAGACACTGGTTAGTCAGGCTGATTGAGGTAGTATGTACAGTGGGGCAAAAAAGTATTTAGTCAGCCACCAATTGTGCAAGTTCTCCCACTTAAAAAGATGAGAGAGGCCTGTAATTTTCATCATAGGTACACTTCAACTATGACAGACAAAATGAGAAAAACTAATCCAGAAAATCACATTGTAGGATTTTTAATGAATTTATTAGCAAATTAGGTGGAAAATAAGTATTTGGTCAATAACAAAAAGTTTATCTCAAATACTTTGTTATATACCCTTTGTTGGCAATGACAGAGGTCAACGTTTTCTGTAAGTCTTCACAGGTTTTCACACACTGTTGCTGGTATTTTGGCCCATTCCTCCATACAGATCTCCTCTAGAGCAGTGATGTTTTGGGGCTGTTGCTGGGAAACACGGACTTTCAACTCCCTCCAAAGATTTTCTATCGGGTTGAGATCTGGAGACTGGCTAGGCCACTCCAGGACCTTGAAATGCTTCTTACGAAGCCACTCCTTCGTTGCCCGGGCGGTGTTTTGATCATTGTCATGCTGAAAGACCCAGCCACGTTTCATCTTCAATGCCCTTGCTGAATGAAGGAGGTTTTCACTCAAAATCTCACGATACATGGCCCGATTCATTCTTTCCTTTACACGGATCAGTCGTCCTGGTCCCTTTGCAGAAAAACAGCCCCAAAGCATGATGTTTCCACCCCCATGCTTCACAGTAGGTATGGTGTTCTTTGGATGCAACTCAGCATTCTTTGTCCTCCAAACACGACGAGTTGGTTTTTTACCAAAAAGTTATATTTTGGTTTCATCTGACCATATGACATTCTCCCAATCTTCTTCTGGATCATCCAAATGCTCTCTAGCAAACTTCAGACGGGCCTGTACATGTACTGGCTTAAGCAGGGGGAGACGTCTAGCACTGCAGGATTTGAGTCCCTGGCGGCGTAGTGTGTTACTGATGGTAGGCTTTGTTACATTGGTCCCAGCTCTCTGCAGGTATTCACTAGGTCACCCGCGTTCGTGTGTTCTGGGATTTTTGCTCACCGTTCTTGTGATCATTTTGACCCCACGGGGTGAGATCTTGCGTGGAGCCCAGATCGAGGAGATTATCAGTGGTCTTGTATGTCTTCTATTTCCTAATAATTGCTCCCACAGTTGATTTCTTCAAACCAAGCTGCTTACCTATTGCAGATTCAGTCTTCCCAGCCTGGTGCAGGTCTCCAATTTTGTTTCTGGTGTCCTTTGACAGCTCTTTGGTCTTGGCCATAGTGGAGTTTGGAGTGTGACTGTTTGAGGTTGTGGACAGGTGTCTTTATACTGATAACAAGTTCAAACAGGTGCCATTAATACAGGTAACGAGTGGAGGACAGAGGAGCCTCTTAAAGAAGAAGTTACAGGTCTGTGAGAGCCAGAAATCTTGCTTGTTTGTTATTGACCAAATACTTATTTTCCACCATAATTTGCAAATAAATTAATTTTCTCATTTTGTCTGTCATAGCTTGAAGTGTACCTATGATGAAAATTACAGGCCTCTCTCATCTTTTTAAGTGGGAGAACTTGCACAATTGGTGGCTGACTAAATACTTTTTTGCCCCACTGTACATGTAGATATGGTTAAAGTGACTATGCATATATGATGAATAGAGAGTAGCGGTAGCGTAAAAGAGGGGTTGGCGGGTGGTGGGTGGTGGGACACAATGCAGATAGCCCGGTTAGCCAATGTGCTGGAGCACTGCTTGGTTCGGCCAATTGAGGTAGTATGTACATGAATGTATAGTTAAATAACTATGATTAATAATCCTGAACATTAATTCAGTCACCTCTGGTCGAGAAACATATTTTCCTAGTACGTTCATTGTCAAATTCATCAACCAGCATCGACCCGCTCTGCCTTCTCACACAAGTAACCAACTGGCATGTTCACGTGTCTCATACATAGATATGGGATATGAAGATGAATAGACATGTTTACATAGAGTTGGGGTTAGTGTATCTGACTAGTGGCCGGTGTTCAATACCTGCTATAGAAAGTATATTATTGCTCTCCCAAAAGCAACACAGGCCTCATACGAAACTGTAAAGTAATGAGTAACCATTTTAGAAAATAATGGGACATATAGTCTTTGATTGCATGCAATTTTATGTCAATCATATTGCTGCCATAGCCTATAACTGATGCGTCATGGTCAAATGCTGCCATCTATTGGAAATATTGAGCAATTCAAAGTTCTTAATTCACATAAAGACATTGGTGAGGCAGCTGCGAAAAAAATAGTACTTTTTCTTATTAATTCCTGAGATCAGTCTCAGACCTGCCCCTCCTATTCCCAGCCCATTGCTGGACTTCCACATAGAGGTTACTAGGTCACACCCATTTCAAATAAAACATAAAATGTAGCTTGATTATCAAGTGTTCTACCTTGCAAAAATAAATATATATATATATTTTTTTTAAATAAAATTATAAAAAACAGCAACATTTGAAATAGCTTTTGATTAGAAAAATAATCATACTGCTATTTAGTATTATAATGTTATTTACCAACCTAATATTATTACTTAAATAGTTTCTAAAAGTGTTCTACCCTAGGGTTAAGGCTAAAATAGGTTATACCTATTGTTAGGGGTTAGGGCTAAATTAGGTTATACGTAGGTTTAGGGTTTTTAAGGCAAAAAAAATATATGGGTTTATAGCTCTCTTGCTCCTCCTCGTAGCCTTCTGCGGGTACTACATACCTCATTCGCGACACTTTGCTAGGCTCATAATCTGCGTCAGATCTACAAATCAATGAGCTAGACCTATCCATTTAGTTTGCAACTCAGTGAAGATGCGCAGCCTTCGCTCAATTCRATGCCTACAAACGAACAGATTTCGAAGCATATCAAATTACCCAGCAGCCATTTACAAACAACAAATCGTAAAAAAAAGGTTATTTCTTCATTTAACAAATTTGTCTGGCTGTTTAAAATTGGCCACATCTTGAAAAACAGGACAGGGACATACGTTTTGTTTAGGTTTTACAGCTTTTTATGAAGAAAAAAAAGGTTAACCATGATCAGAAACGGTTTGACGTTTAATCGATATGCGCCAGCCACATTCGGTACCTAAATTTAACCGCCGGTAAGTCAGAACCAAAAGCAAGGATATGTTGGTACCATAATGGTACCATATTGGTACCATTTGAAAGGAAACACTTTGAAGTTTGTGGAAATGTGAAATTAATGTCGGAGAATATAACACATTAGATCTGGTAAAAGATAATACAAACAAAAACATGAGTTTTTCCCATCATATTTGAAATGCAAGAGAAAGGCCACAACACAGAGATAGGATTCTATGTGTAAGATGCTGTCCACAAGATGGCAGAAGTGTGTGTGCAAAGTTTCTGACTGAATTTTTATTTATTTCACCTTTTTTTAACCAGGTAGGCTAGTTGAGAACAAGTTCTCATTTACAACTGCGACCTGGCCAAGATAAAGCATAGCAGTTCGACACATACAACAACACAGTTACACTTGGAATAAACAAACATACAATCAATAATACAGTAGAAAAAGTATATATACAGTGTGTGCAAATGAGGTAAGATAAGGGAGGTAAAGCAATAAATGGGCCATGGTGATAAGACTAGCAAAGACTTATAGATGACCTGGAGCCAGTGGGTTTGGCGACAGATATGTAGTGAGGGCCAGCCAACAAGAGCATACATGTCGCAGTGGTGGGTAGTATATGGGGCTTTGGTGATAAAACGGATGGCACTGTGATAGACTACATCCAGTTTGCTGAGTAGAGTGTTGGGGGCTATTTTTAAAATGACATCGCAGAAGTCAAGGATCGGTAGGATAGTCAGTTTTACGAGGGTAAGTTTGAGTGAAGGAGGCTTTGTTGCAAAATAGGAAGTCAATTCTAGATAACGTTTTGGATTGGAGATGCTTAATGTGAGTCTGGAAGGAGAGTTTACAGTCTAACCAGACACCTAGGTATTTGCAGTTGTCCACATATTCTAAGTCAGAACTGTCCAGAGTAGTGATGCTGGTCGGGCGGGAGGGTGCGGGCAGCATTTGGTTGAAGAGCATACACTTAGTTTTACTAGCATTTAAAAGCAGTTGGAGGCCACGGAAGGAGTGTTGTATGGCGTTGAAGCTCGTTTAGAGGTTTGTTAGGACAGTGTCCAAAGAAGGGCTAGATGTATACAGAATGGTGTCGTCTGCGTAGAGGTGGATCAGAGAATCACCAGCAGCAAGAGCAACATCACTGATATATACAGAGAAAAGAGTCGGCCGGAGAATTGAACTCTGTGGCAACCCCATATAATGCCAGAGGTCCGGACAACAGGCCCTCCGATTTGACACACTGAACTCTGTCAGAGAAGTAGTTGGTGAACCAGGCGAGGCAGTCATTTGAGAAACCAAGGCTGTTGAGTCTGCCGATAAGAATGCGTGGTTGACAGAGTCGAAAGCCTTGGCCAGGTTGATGAAGACTGCTGCACAGTATTGTCACAGGGGCTATTCGATGCTAATGCAGAACGCCACAGGATGTTTTTGTGCTGTTCAAGAGCAGTCAAGTCTGGGGTGAACCAAGGGCTATATCTGTTCTTAGTTCTACATTGTTTGAATGGGGCATGCTTATTTATGATGGACAGGAAAGCACTTTTGAAGAGCAACCAGGCATCCTCTACTGACGGGATGAGGTCAATATCCTTCCAGGATACCCGGGCCAGGTCGATTAGAAAGGCCTGCTTGCTGAAGTGTTTTAGGGAGCGTTTCACAGTGATGCGGGGTGGTCGTTTGACGGCGGACCCATTATGCACTCAGGCAATGAGGCAGTGATTGCTGAGATCCTGGTTGAAGACAGTAGAGGTGTATTTAGAGGGCAAGTTGGTCAGGATGATATCTAAGAGGGTGCCCATGGTTACGGATTAAGGGTTGAACAACAACCAGTCTGCTGTGGTTTCAACCTGAGCAAGAACCAGTCTGCTGCGGTTTCACTACCTGAACAAGAACCAGTCTGCTGTGGTTTCACTACCTGAACAAGACAGTCTGCTGTGGTTTCACTACCTGAACAACACCCAGTCTGCTGTGGTTTCACTACTGAACAAGAACCAGTCTGCTGTGGTTTCACTACCTGAACAACAACCAGTCTGCTGTGGTTTCACTACTGAAACAACAACCAAGTCTGCTGTGGTTTACTACTGGTCAACACAACCAGTCTGCTGTGGTTTACTACCTGAACACAACAGTTGCTGTGGTTTCAACTGAACAACAACAGTCTGCTGTGGTTTCACTACCTGGTCAACACAGTCTGCTGTGGTTTCCTACCTGGTCAACAACCAGTCTGCTGTGGGTTTCACTACTGGTCAACACCAGTCTGCTGTGGTTTCACTACTGGTAACAACCAGTCTGCTGTGGTTTCACTACCTGAACAACAAGTCTGCTGTGGTTTCAACCTGAACAACAACCAGTCTGCTGTGGTTTACTACCTGGTCAAACAACCAGTCTACTGTGGTTTCACTACTGGTCAACAACCAGTCTGCTGTGGTTTCACTACCTGGTCAACACCAGTCTGCTGTGGTTTCAACTGAACAACAACAGTCTGTGTGGTTTAACTATGAACAACAACCAGTCTGCTGTGGTTTCACTACCTGGTCAACAACCAGTCTGCTGTGGTTTACTACCTGCAAAACAGTCTGCTGTGGTTTCACTACTGGCACAAACCAGTCTGCTGTGGTTTCACTACTGGTCAACAACCAGTCTGCTGTGGTTTCACCTGACAACACCAGTCTGCTGTGGTTTACTACTGGCAACAACCAGTCTGCTTTGGTTTCACTCCTGGTCAACAACCAGTCTGCTGTGGTTTCATACCTGAAAAGAACCAGTCTGCTGTGGTTTACTACCTGAAAACAGTCTGCTGTGTTCAACTGAACAACACAGTCTGCTGTGGTTTTCACTACCTGAACACACCAGTCTGCTGTGGTTTCACTACTGTCAACAACCAGTCTGCTGTGGTTTCACTTACCTGAAAACAACAGTCTGCTTGGTTTCACTACCTGGTCAACAACAGTCTGCTGTGGTTTCACTACCTGGTCAACAAGCAGTCTGCTGTGGTTTCACTACCTGGTCAACAACCGTCTGCTGTGGTTTCACTACCTGAACATACAACCAGTCTGCTGTGGTTTCACTACCTGATCAACAACCAGTCTGCTGTGGTTTCACTACTGAACAAAACGTCTGCTGTGGTTTCAATACTGAACAACACCTCTGCTGTGGTTTCACTACCTGAACAACAACCAGTCTGCTGTGGTTTCATCACTACATGGTCACCAACCATCTGCTGTGGTTTCACTACTGAAAACAACCAGTCTGCTGTGGTTTCACTACCTGGTAACAACCAGTCTGCTGTGGTTTCACTACCTGTCAACAACCAGTCTGCTGTGGTTTCACTACCTGTCAACAACCAGTCTGCTGTGGTTTCACTACCTGAACAACACAGTCTGCTGTGGTTTCACTACTGATCAACAACCAGTCTGCTGTGGTTTACTACCTGGTAACAACCAGTCTGCTGTGGTTTCAACTCTGAACACAACCAGTCTGCTGTGGTTTCACTACCTGAACAACCAGTCTTGCTGTGGTTTCACTACCTGACAAAAACCAGTCTGCTGTGGTTTCACTACCTGAACAACAACCAGTCTGCTGTGGTTTACTACCTGAACAACAACAGTCTGCTGTGGTTTCAACCTGAGCAACAACCAGTCTGCTGTGGTTTCACTACCTGAACAACAACCAGTCTGCTGTGGTTTCACTACCTGATCACACCAACCAGTTGCTGTGGTTTCACTACCTGATCAACAACCAGTCTGGCTGTGGTTTCACTACCTGAACAACAACCAGTCTGCTGTGGTTTCACTCTGAACAACAACCAGTCTGCTGTGGTTTCACTACTGAACAACCAACAGTCTGCTGTGGTTTCACTACCTGATCAACAACCAGTCTGCTGTGGTTTCAACCTGATCAACAACCAGTCTGCTGTGGTTCACTACCTGAACAAGAACCAGTCTGCTGTGGTTTCACTACCGGTCAACAACCAGTCTGCTGTGGTTTCAACCTGACAACAACAGTCTGCTGTGGTTCACACCTGAACGAACCAACAGTCTGCTGTGGTTTCACTACCTGAAAAGAACCAGTCTGCTGTGGTTTCCACTGAACAAACCAGTCTGCTGTGGTTTCACTACCTGAACAAAACCAGTCTGCTGTGGTTTCATACCTGAACAACAACAGTCTGCTGTGGTTTCACTACCTTAACAACAACCAGTCTGCTGTGGTTTCAACCTGAACAACCAGTCTGCTGTGGTTTCAACCTGAACAACAACCAGTCTGCTGTGGTTTCACTACCTGGTCAACAACCAGTCTGCTGTGGTTTCACTACCTGGTCACAACCAGTCTGCTGTGGTTTACTACCTGAACAACAACCAGTCTGCTGTGGTTTCAACCTGAACAACAACCAGTCTGCTGTGGTTTCACTACCCCTCAGGTGTGACGAGAGTTCAGTAAGACCTTCTTCCATATGTTCTGAGGGTTGACTGAAGCTACATTACCAGGCTACTTAGTAAAGACTACAGGTCTGATCAGGGACCAGGCTACTTAGTAAAGACTACAGGTCTGATCTTGGACCAGGCTACTTGCGTTCTGCAGGTTGAACTGGAGCTGTTGTTTGTAAGGCTCAAACTCGTGAACGAGCTCATATCCTTGGTGGTAGAACGTGAACAGACCCTGCAGGAAGGCCAGCAGCTGAGAGGGAGAGATAAAAACAGGAAGAATCCGTCTGACAGACATGGTGGATAAATACACACAGAACCTGAACAAAGGAACACTGGAGATTGATTTATGTTAACAAACTGGACACTGTGTGAACTGTGTTGTTCAAGGCTCAAACTCTGGTTTATCAAAATGTTCAAGGATGAGTCTTTTTTTATCTGGGCCATATTCATCACCAGCTAGGTTGGCCCTGTCATCCATCTATCCCAGGTACCATCCACCAGTCAAACGTCAGGTTAGTCACATTTCACCTGGTCATAGGTCAAATTACTATCACTTGTCTGTTCCAGGAATTCACATAACCACCGTTGATGATGTAATCAGTGCTGTGTGTATCAGCTCTACCTTGTTTTTCTACAGCTGGAGGACATTATCTATGGTGCAATAGTCTATGTGCCCGGGGGCTAGAGTCAGTCTGTATATCTGGAGTCCTTCTCCTGTCTTAACTGGTGTCCTGTGTAAATTGAAGTATGCTCCCTCTAATCCTCTCTCTCCTCCCCTACCGGAGGACCTGAGCCCCAGGAACATGCCTCAGGACTACTTGTCCTGATGACTCCTGGCTGTTCCCAGTCCATCTGGTCGTGCTGCTGCTCCAGTTTCAACTGTTCTGGCTGTGGCTAGAGAACCCTGACCTCTTCACCGGACGTGCTACCTTGTTCCCGGACCTGCTGTTTTCGACTCTCTCTACCGCGTCTGCTGTCTCGACCTCTGAATGCTCGGCAATGAAAAGCCAACTGACATTTACTCCTGAGATACTGACCTGTTGCACCCTCTACAACCACTGATTACTATTTGACCTTGCTGGTCATCTATGAACGTTTGAACATCTTGAAGAATAATCTGGCCTTAATGGCCATGTACTCTTATAATCTCCACCCGACACAGCCAGAAGAGGACTGGCCACCCCTCTGAGCCTGGTTCCTCTCTAGGTTTCTTCCTAGGTTTTGGCCTTTCTAGGGAGTTTTTCCTAAATACCGTGCTTCTACACCTGCATTGCTTGCTGTTTGGGGTTTTAGGCTGGGTTTCTGTACAGCACTTTGAGATATCAGCTGATGTAAGAAGGGCTTCACAGTCCCAGTTTCTGACTGTCTCCTGTTCTGAGCTCTTATTTTTAGTTCACGTTGCTTTTTACTCAACCTTGTCATTTTTAGTATCACTTTGATATTGATTATTGTATTGTTGGGTTTAGAACTAGCAAAAAAGGCTTTTCACTGTACTTGTGCATGTGACATAAAACAACTTGAAACACACCACTACTTAAGATGTTAGTTTTATATGGAGACCCTCCTCATAACAAAGCTATATGGACTTAGATTACACGCCTCGCCTGCCATAACCATAGAGGCTTTTATATGGAGCCTTTAGCAGTTTACACACCTCGCTGCACATAACCCATAGAGGCTTATATAGGAGCCTTAGGCATTTACACCCTCGCTGCCATAACCATAGAGGGCTTTTTATATGAGAGCCTTAAGCTTTTACCACCCTCGTGCCATCAACCACTAGAGGCTTTTATATGCAGCCTTAGCAAGTATAGCACCCTCGCTTGCCATCACCATAGAGGTTTATCTATGGCAGCCCTTAGCATTTACACCCTCGCTGCCATACCTAATCGAGGCTTTTTATATGGAGCCTAGCAATTTACACCCTCGCTGCCATAAAAAAAACCAAAGCTTTTATAGGCTTAGCATTACACTGCGATAAGAGGCTCTTTCATCATGGAGCCTTAGCATTTACACCCTCGCTGCCATAACCATAGAGGCTTTTATATGGAAGCTTAGCATTTACACCCTCGCTGCCATAACCATAAGAGGCTTGTATCATGGAGCCTTTAGCATTTACAACCCTCGCTGCCATAACCATAGGAGGGCTTTTCATAGCTGGCCTTAGCAATTTACACCGCTCGCTGCCATAACCCATAGAGGCGTTTATATGGAAGCCTTAGCATTTAACACCTCCGCTGCCATAACCATAGAGGCCTTTATATGAGCGCTTTAGCCATTTACCACCCCGCGCTTGCCATAACCTAGAGGGCTTTTATATATGGAGCCTAGCATTGTACCACCTCCGCTGCCATAACCATAAAGGCTTTATTATGGAGCCTTTAGCATTTACCCCTCGCTGCCCATAACATATGTGCCTAGTAGCTGTCTAGGCCCCTCAAGAACTACAGACTATGAACCTCCAAGCGCCCTCAATTTGCACCAGGGTGGGCAATTAACGATGTGGGTGTGTGAAATGATACATGTGTGCTAAGGTGTGGAGAATCAGAGCAGGTGGTCAGTCCTGTTAGGGGTTAGAATCAGAGCAGGTGGTCAGTCCTGTTATGGTTAGAATCAGAGCAGGTGGTTCAGATCCTTGTAGGTTAAGAATCAGAGCAGTGGTCAGTTAGTGTTAGAATCAGAGCAGGTGGTCCAGTCCTGTTAGGGTTAGAATCAAGAGCAGGTGGTCAGTCCTGTTAGGAATCAAGCAGGTGAGGTCAGTCCTGCCTTATAGCGTTGGAATCAGAGCAGGTGGTCAGTCCTGGTAGGGTTAAATCAGAGCAGGTGTTCAGTAGTGTTAGAATCACGAGCAGTGGAAAGTCCTGTTAGGGTAGAATCAGAGCAGAGGGTCATCCTGTTAGAATCAGAGCAGGTGGTCAGTAGGTTTAGAATCGAGCACAGTGTACATCTTGTTAGAATCAGAAGCAGGTGGTCAGTCCTCTTAGAATCAGAGCAGGTGGTCAGCCCTGTTAGAATTCAGAAGCAGTGGTCAGTCCGCTATAGAATAGAGAGCAGGTGGTCAAAGTCCTGTAGGGGTTACAATCAGACGAGGTTGGTCAGTCCTGTTAGAAGTCAGAGCAGGTGTCAGTCCTGGTTAGAATAAGAGCAGGTGTCAGTCCTGTTAGGGTTAGATTCAGAGCAGGGGTCAGATACCTGTTAGGGCTTACAATCAAGGCAGGTTGTCAGTCCTGTTAGAATTCAGAGCCAGGTGGTCAGTCCTGTATAGAAATCAGAGCAGGTGGTCAAGTCCTTGTTACAGGGTCAGAATTCAGAAGCAGGTGGTCACTAGGGTTAAAATTCAGAGCAGGTGGTCAGTCCTGTCTAGAACAGAGCAGGTGTCAAGACCTGTTAGAATCAGAGCCAGGGGCCAGTCCTGTAAGAAGATCAGAGCAGGTGCCGTCCAGTCCTGTTAGAGTTAGATAGGCAGAGGCGGGTCAAGTCCTGTAGGTTTAGAACAGAGCAAGGGGCAGTCCTGTTAGGTAGAATCAGAGCAGGTGGTCAGTCCTGTTAGAAATCAAGCAGGAGTCATCCTGTTAGGGTTAGAATCAGAGCAGGTGTCAGTCTGTTAGAATCAGCAGCAGGTGGTCGTCCCTGTTAGGTTTAGATTCAGAGCAGGTGGTAGTAGGGTTAAGAATCAGAGCATGGTCAGTCCTTGTTAGGAATCAGAGCATGGGGTCAGTCCTGTTAGGGTTCAGAATCAGAGCCAGGTGTCAGTAGTGTTAGACATCAGAGCAGGTGGTCATCCTTGAGGGTTTCAGAATCAGAGCAGGTCGTCCAGTAGTGTTAGACATCAGTGCTGGTGTCAGTCGTGTTAGGTTAGAATCAGAGCAGGTGGTCAGTCCTGTTTAGGGTTAGGAATCAGAGAGGTTGTCAGTAGTTTAGAATCAGAGCAGTGGTCAGTCCTTTAGTTAGAACAGGCAGGTGGTCAGTCTGTTAGAATCAGAGCAGTGCGTTCATCCTGTTGAATCAGAGCAGGTGGTCAGTCCTGTTAGGGTTAGAATCAGCAGCAGGTTGTCAGTCCTGTTAGAATCAGAGCAGGTGTGCCAGTCCTGTTAGAATCGAGCAGGTGTCTGTCCTTGTTAGGGTCAGAATCAAGCAGCAGTTCGTCAGTAGTGTTGAATCAGTGCAGGTGGTCAGTTCCTGTTAGGTTAGAATTCAGAGAGGTGGTCAGTCTGTTGAATCAGAGCAGGTTGGTCAGTCCTGTTAGGTTAGAATCAGAGCAGGTGGTCAGTCACTGTTAGGGGTTAGAATCAGGCAGGGTGGTCAGTCCTGTTAGGGTGAGAATCAGGAAAGTGGTCAGTCCTGTTAGAATCCAGGCAGGTGGTCAGTCCTGTGAGGGTTAGAATCAGGCAGGTGGTCAGTAGGGTTAGAATCAGAGCAGGGTCAGTCCTGTTAGGTTAAATCAGAGCAGGTGGTCAGTCCTGGTAGAATCAGAGCAGGGGGGTCAGTCCTGTTTAGTGTTAGAATCAGAGCAGGTGGTCAGTAGGTTTAGGATCAGAGCAAGGTTGTCAGTTCCTGTTAGGGTTAGAATCAGAGCAGTTCGTCAGTAGTGTTAGAAATTCAGTGCAGTGTGGTCAGGTCCTGTTTAGGGTAGAATCAGAGCAGGTGGTCAGTAGTGTTAGGTTTCAGAATCAGAGCAGGTGGTCAGCCTTTTTATTAGGTTAGAATCAGCAAGCA
>NW_019943697.1:99834-111098 GCF_002910315.2 Salvelinus sp. IW2-2015 | reverse complement strand
TAGGACTGGGGACAGGTCAGTTAGCAGGACAGGGGGTTAGCGGGTTAGGACCTGGATCAGTGTCAGCACGAGACAGGGGGTTAGGTTAGGGATGCCGGACAGGTCAGCAACAGAACAAGGGGTTAGGGACAGGACAGGTCAGTAGGCAGACAGTGGGTTGGGACTGACATGTCAGGCAGCAGACAGGGGGTTAGGGACTGGACAGGTCAGCCAGACAGGGGTTAGGGACTGGACAGGTCAGCAACAGACAGGGGTTAGGGTTAGGGAGCTGACAGGTCAGCAGGACAGGGGGTTAGGGACTGGACAGGTCAGGTCATAGAGACAGGGGGTTGGGACTGGACAGGTCAGCAGCAGGCAGGGGTTTAGGGTTAGGCGACTGGACAGGTCCAGCAGCAGGACAGGGGTAGGGTTAGCGGACTGGACAGTGTCAGCAGCAGACAGGGGTTAGGGACTGGACAGGTTCAGCAGCAGAACATGGGGGTTAGGGACAGACATGCGCAGCAGCAGAACCAGGGATTAGGGACTGAGCAGGTCAGTAGCAGGACAGGGGGTTAGGGTTAGGATTGGACAGTCAGGCAGACAGGGGGTTTAGGGTTAGGACTGGACACGGTCATGTCAGAGCAGCAGACAAGTGGGGTTAGGTTAGACTGGACAGTACAGCAGGCAAGACAGGGGGTTAGCGTTGTCTGGTGCCTGGACAAGGTCAGCAGCAGACACGCTGGAGGATTAGGACTGGTACAGCTTTGTGAGTACTGCAGACAGGCGGTCTAGGGTTTAGGACTTGGATCAGTGTCAGCAGCAGACCAGGGGGTTGGGGACAGACAGGTCCAGCAGCAGACAGGGGGTTAGGACTGGACGTAACAAGGGTCAGCAGCAGACAGGGGTTAGGTTGGACTGGAGACAGTGTTGCACAGGAAGTGGGCGTGTAGGGTTGGACTGGACAGGTCCGCAGCAGCAGACATGGGGTTAGGGAGCAAGGACAGTGTCAGCGAGACAGGGGTATAGGGTTAGGACGCTGGACCAGCTCAGCAGACGAGCCGGGCCTCAGGGAGTGCTGGGAGGCCTGCAGTCAGCCGACGGACAATGGGGGTTAGGGAGCTTTGATACAGGTCAGGCAGAGACGCGTGGGATATAGGGTGGACAGGACAGGTCTCTCAGCACAGACAGGAGTTAGGGTGTATAGACCTGGAACAGGTCAGGCAAACTTACGGGTCTAGATGGACAGTGGTCCAAGTAGCAGGACCAGCGGAGGTTAGGGTCTAGATCTGGAGCAGGCGGTCAGCAACAGGCAGCGGCGGTTAGGGTAAGGACTGGACAGGTCCACGAACAGACAGGAGGCGTTAGAGGACAGAGGACAAGTGGGGTACTAGTAGCAGACAGGGGTGGAGGGTTAGGACTGGACAGGTCCAGCAACAACAGGGGGTTAGGGTTTAGGTGACTGGACAGTTTGCTCATGCAACAGACAGGGGGTTCAGGACAGGACAGGTCAGTAGCCAGCACCAGGGGTTTAGGGTTAGACCTGGACAGCGGTCAGTAGACACGGGGATGGTTAGGGGACCTGGACAGGTCAGCAGACAGGGTTAGGGACATCGGACAGGTCAGCAGACATGGGGTTAGGACCTGGGACAGATCAGCAACAGGACAGCGGGGTCTAGGTTAGGGACAGGTCAAGCAGACAGGGGTTAGGGTTAGGGACTGGACAGAGAGTTCAGCTAGACAGGGGGTTAGGGACTGGAGCACGGTCTGACAGACAAGCGGGGGTTAGGACTGGCTGAACGGACCAGCCAGCAGACCAGGGGGTTAGGTGTTAAGGACTGACAGCGTGAGCGAGCAGGAACGGGGGTTAAGGTTAGACTGGCAGGTCAGCAATAGCAGATCAGGGGTTAGGGTTAGGGACTGGACAGCTGTCAGCAGCAGACAGGGGTTAGTGGTTAGGGACTGGGACAGGTCAGCAGCAGAGACAGGGGGTTAGGGTTAATGGGACTGGACAGGTCAGCAGCAGACAACGGTGAGGTTAGGTATGAGGGGACGCTGGACCAGTGTGCAGGCAGCATGAACCGAAGGGCTTGTAGGGCGACTGGACATGGTGGTGCAGCAGCATAGACAGGGGGTTCGGGACAGGACAGTGTCCAGCAGCAGACAGGGGGTTGGGAACTGGACAAGGTCAGTAGCAGACAGGGCGTTAGGGTTAGGACTGGACAGTTCAGCAGCATGACAGCGTGGGTTAGGGTTAGGTGATCTGGACAGCGTTCAAGCTAGAACGTACAGGGGGTGTTCGGTGGACTGTGAGGTGAGCAGCAGACAGTGGGTTAGGGACAGGACAGTGTCAGTAGCAGACAGCGGGGTTGGGACTGGGACAGGTCAGGCAGCAGGAACAGGGTTAGGGTTTAGCGGACTGGACCAGGTTCGAGCAGGACAGGGGGTTAGGCGACAGGACAGGGTCAGCAGGCAGACAGGGGTTAGGGTTAGGGAGCGGACAGGTCAGTAGCGACAAGGGCGGTTAGGGACTGGACCAGGGTTCCAGTAGCAGGACAGGGGGTTAGGGGACTGGACAGGTCAGCAGCAGACAGGGGGTTAGGTAGGATCGACAGGCTCAGAAGACAGGGGGTTAGGGACTGATGGATAGGTCAGTAGCACGGACAGGAGTGTTAGGGAATTGCTGGACAGGTCAGTTAGAGGTCAGAGGCAGGAAGACCGAGATACGAGGTGTGAGATCGGATAAACACCCCATCTCTGGTGTCTCTCTCTCTCACACAAAATTGTTCTGGTCCTGTCCTGACTTGGTGATGGTCAGATACATGGTGATACACAGCTGGTCAGTCAGACGACTGCACCTTGTTCCTTGTCTTGACGTGACGAGAAGCATTTGGGATGTCACTACTGAGGTCCGATAAGGGCTGTTGTGATGTCACCTTACTGGGGTCGTTCGATAAGGCTGTTGTTGTGATGTCAACTACTGCGGTGGTTCACAGAGCGGCTTGTGTGTGATTCACCACTGGGGTTTGACAAGCGTGTGTGACTACTGGGGGTTCGCCAAGGCGTTTTGTGACTGTGGGGGTGGGTACTTTATCTGATACCTGGGGTGCCATTAAGGCTGTTGTGAGTGTCTACCCTAACTGGGGATTCAGATAAGGGCTGTTGTTGATGCTCACTACTAGGTGTTCGATACGTTGACCTTGTGATGTCACTCTGAGGTTCGTGGCTGTGTGATCACTGGGCTTCGATTAAGCTTGTTGTGGTGACCACTTCGGGGCGTTTGGACAAATGGCTGTTGTGATGTCACTACTGGGGGTTCGGACATAGGCTGTTGTGGAGTCACTACTGGGTGAGCTGTTCGACTATGGGCAAAGGCTGTTGGGTGACTGTCACCTATCTGGGTCGGATAAGCTCGGCTTTGCTTCGTAATAAGAAGGCGTTATATGTTTATGTCCACTACTGGGCGGTTCGACAAGGGCTGTTGTATGTTCAACTACGGGGTGCGATAAGACTGTTGTGAGAGCCGCTGTGCGTTGACACGAGACGTGGTTGTGGTGTCCAAGCGTTGTTTACTACATCACCTAAGTCTCCACTTCTCTAGAAATTCTGAAATCTATGAACAGGCGACAGCAGTGACATCACATACAAATCGACTGGCTGACGGAGAATATGCTTCTAGTGTGGTTTTGTTCTGGTCACTCTAGTGTATCTAGCCTGTATAAAGACGCGTACAGAGAGATGGTCTTTCTAATTGTCTCCTCCTAGTCTATCGGCAACCTTAGCTGCGCTGGATATTTGTAGTAAAAGATCTTCTCTGATACAGCAGAGGGCACGCATGAGACAGTAACTGATGCATTAGTTTACTGAATACGTTGATAAATATATACACCGACAGAATGTAGCTGAGAGAGAATGTTTTCTGAATGAGGTTTCAGCACAGGCCTAATAGATGGTTTGGTAGCGGTTGCCCCATCAAATCACAAATTATGTAAAAGATAGTCAGAAGGTCCTGTATTTTTTTATTGTTCAATGTTTTGGAAATATAGGCAAAGCCTAATTTTATTTATTTTGTTTTATTTAACTAGACAAGTCAGTAAAGAACAAACTCTTATTTACAATAACGGCTTACCAAGAGGCAAAAGGCCTCCTGCGGGGACGGGGCCTGGGATAAAATAAAATAAAAATAGTATATAAATATAGGACAAAACACACATCACAAGAGACACAACACTACATAAAGAGAGACCTAAGACAACAACATACCAAGGCAGCAACACCTGACAACACAACATGGTAGCAGCACAACATGGTAGCAACACAGCATGGTAGCAACACAACATGACAACAACATGGTAGCAGCACAAAAACATGGTACGAGCATTGTTGGGCACAGACAACAGCACAAAGGTCAAGAAGGTAGAGACAACAATACATCACACAAAGCAGCCACAACTGTCAGTAAGAGAGTCCATGATTGAGTCTTTGAATGAAGAGATTGATATAAAACTGTCCAGTTTGAGTGTTTGTTGCAGCTCGTTCCAGTCGCTAGCTACAGCAAGCTGAAAAGAGGAGCGACCCAGGGATGTGTGTGCTTTGGGGACCTTTAACAGAATGTGACTGGCAGAACGGGTGTTGTATGTGGAGGATGAGGGCTGCAGTAGATATCTCAGATAGGGGGGAGTGAGGCCTAAGAGGGTTTTATAAATAAGCATCAACCAGCGGGTCTTGCGACGGGTATACAAAGATGACCAGTTTACAGAGGAGTACAGAGTGCAGTAATGTGTCCTATAAGGAGCATTGGTGGCAAATCTGATGGCCGAATGGTAAAGAACATTTAGCCGCTCGAGAGCACCCTTACCTGCCGATCTATAAATGATGTCTCTGTGATCTAGCTTGGGTAGGATGGTCATCTGAATCAGGGTTAGTTTGGCAGCTGTGGTGAAAGGGGAGCGATTACGATAGAAGAAACCAAGTCTAGATTTAACCTTAGCCTGCAGCTTTGATATGTGCTGAGAGAAGGACAGTGTACCGTCTAGCTATACTCCCAAGGACTTGTATAAGGTGACTACCTCACGCTCTAAACCCTCAGAGATAGTAATCACACCTGTGGGGAGAGGGGCATTCTTCTTACCAAACCACATGACCTTTGTTTTGGAGGTGTTCAGAACAAGGTTAAGGGCAGAGAAAGCTTGTTGAACACTAAGAAAGCTTTGTTGTAGAGCGTTTAACACAAAATCCAGAGAGGGGCCAGCTGAGTATAAGACTATCATCTGCATATAAATGGATGAGAGAGCTTCCTACTGGGGGTCAAGTTTAAGGAGCTCCTTTAGCACCTGGACTCAGTGACTGCCTGCAGGGAGAAACTTTGTAGCGGGGCAGGGGGAAAAGAGGGAGAAGCATCGGGGATAGTCGACGCCAAGTACGTCAAATATTCAACAGCTGTCTAGAAAGACAAATCTCTTACTTAACTTTAATGACTTGAACACATTGACTGTTATTCATTGTGCCTTCAGTAGTGTCAGTTGCAGTAGTTTCTCACTGTGGGAGAGGAAGTGGAGGTGGTCTTTCTGATGACACTCGATCCCGCTACCCGTCTTGTCTTTGCTGCCTTCGTGTGCTCGCAGGAAGMGGGAAACTTTACAGTTAAGAAGTCGTAAATCTGACATGAAAGTGCTTTTGAAGTCGGATATATTTCTACAACCAATTAGATTTGAGCTAGTTTACCGTTGCTAATAATAAATTTAGCTAGCTTGCTTAACATTTGACAATATGGACAAATTAGCTACACTATCCACAAATGTTTAGGTAATTGTCACAAACGGATTTGTTGAAAAGGTCAGTGAGGAAACGTCACAACTCGGAACCTTGGGTATSAACATTTTCTCAGACTTTCACACTTGTAATTACCGGTTGGGGTGTTGTTCGAGTGAAACGAGTATCTAYGATCATTCTGACAGCACATGAAGGCACCAAAACAATTTTCCTGTTGGTTACAACGTCTCTGTTAATCCAATCGCAGCTGGTTTTGGAACGAAACACGTGACTAGCCTATTATTACCAACAGAATGTAGAGGAATGTCAAATTTATCCGATAGTTGAAAAAATTTGAACAATCACCCTTGGTGAGACTCGCACRCTTTAAGTTCCGGGTAAGCATATTTCGTTGGTATTTTCACAATAGTAGTGTAAGAATTGTTTTTGAATGTGCTAGTTCTGTACGCATTTTATTTTTTTAAGATGTTGAAATCAAACGCAATTCGTTTTTCATATCATCTTGTCCGTTGGAAAAGACGGATAATGATGATATAATACCTCATAGCCCTAGATTACTTAATTTGTGCACTTTCATGAACAACTACAGCCTATAACGGTTTGTTAAAAGTTCAGTTGATTTTAATTTTAGTAGCCTATTCAAGCAGACCTGTAGGCCTAGGTTATGAATAATAAACAGATTGATCAGGGGGTTTTGGATTGATTCGGTGTCACGATCCAAGTCGGGAARACAACATAAATATAAAATAGCCTTAAGTGAACATACAAGCTTAGAAAATAGGAATAGACATTGTATATGACAAATGGAACATGTTAGATAAGAATCAGCCCATAGAAAACTGTGTTTAAAACGCACACAAACACACACACCTGTCAGTTCACAACAATTCAATATATTTAGATCATTTGAAGAGTTTATTTCCAAAACCCACCAATTGTTCACATACATTCTGTTCGTTTGTTTTCTCATCCGAAATGATTGCTTATGGGTACCGGATTTGATAAACATATAAATCATATGAATTTCTAAGGTAATGGTAAGATAATGACTAAATGATTTATATGTTTAAGGTAATATTAAGATAATGACTAAAAATATTCCACCCTGAAACCATATAATTGTATGAAATTTATTAGAATCATAAAACTATAATAGGTGTTGTAGGGAGATGGAGGCTGCAGAGATATCTCCAGATATGGGGTAGTGAGGCCTGAAGAGGTTTTCATAAATTAAGCATCAATCCAGTGGGTCTTGCGATCAGGTATTACAAGAATGACCCAGCTTACAGAGGAGTACATAGTGTCAGTGATGTGTCCCCTATAGGAGCATGGTGGTAAAATCTGTGGCCGAATGGTAAAGAACCATTTAGCCGTCGAGAGCACCTTACCTGCCGATCTAATAAAATCTCTGTAATCTAACCAGTGTGGATGGTCAATCTGAATCAGGGTAGTTTTGGCAAGCTGGGTGAATAGGGGAGCTGATTGCCGATGTGAGAAACCAAAGTCTAGATGTAACTTTAGCCTGCCAGGCGTTTGATATGGTGTCTGAGAGAAGACAGTGTACCGTTAGTCCATACTCCAAATATTCTGTATGAGTGACTACCTCAAGCTCTATAACCTCTAAGGAGTAAAAACTGTGGGAGGAGGGCATTCTTCTTACCAAACCAACATGACTTTTGTTTGGGAGGTGTTCAAGTAACAAGGTTAAGGGGTAGAGAAGCTTGTTGACACTAAGAAAGCTTGTGTAAAGCAAGTTTAACACAAAATTCCAGAGCGGGGACAGCTGACGTATAAGACTGTATCATATGCATGATAAATGGATGAGAAAAGCTTCCTACTGCCTAGTCTATGCGTTTGAATGTAAATTGAGCAAGGAGATGACCTATGGATCGAGCCTCTTGGGTGACAGGCCAAGTGCTGAGAAAGCAGATTTTCTGATTTATACACTGGCACTCCTTCTGAGAGAGGTAGTTAGGCTAACCAGCTCAAAGACCGTCAGAGACACTGAATACTCCTTAGCTTTCAGCCCACAAGAATGGAATGTCTACCGTATCAAAAGCCTTTGGCCAAGTCATCAAAATAGCAGAAAATTGCTTAGGAATCAAGGGCAATTGGTGGACATCTATTGAGGATCTTAAGGTGCGTGACACATCCATAACCTGAGCAGCAAAACAGATTGGCTACCAGAGAGAATACTATAGATATCAAGAAAGCCAGTCAGTTGATTAACTGACAAGTTTTTTCCCTAACACTTTTGATAAACAGGGCAAAATAGAAATAGGCCTGAGTAACTAGTTAGGATCAGCTTGATCGTCCCCCTTTAATAAGGACAAAGCCGTGGCTGACCCTTCCATAGCAATGGGAACTCTCCTCCAGAGAGGAGAGACAGGCTTGGTGATGAGGGCCAGCTGAGCTTAAAGACTACGAATAAACACTGATAGAGCTTCTACTGTTTGGGTCAAGTTTAAGGAGCTCTTTAGCACCTGGACTCAGTGACTGCCTGCAGGGAGAACTTGTAGCGGGGCAGGGGAAAAGAGGAGAAGCATCGGGATAGTCGACGCCAAGTACGTCAAATATTCAACAGCTGTCTAGAAAGACAAATCTCTTACTTAACTTTAATGACTTGAACACATTGACTGTTATTCATTGTGCCTTCAGTAGTGTCAGTTGCAGTAGTTTCTCACTGAGAGGAGAGGTGGTCTTTCTGATGACCTCGATCCCATTACCCGTCTTGTCTTTGCTGCTTTCGTGTGCTCGCAGGAAGAGGGAAAACTTTACAGTTAAGAAGTCGTAAATCTGACATGAAAGTGCTTTTGAAGTCGGATATATCTTCAACAATAGATTTGAGCTAGTTTACCTGCTAATAATAAATTTAGCTAGCTTGCTTAACATTTGACAATATGGACAAATAGCTAACTATCACACAAATGTTTAGGTAATGTCACAAACGGATTTGTTGAAAAGGTCAGTGAGGAAACGTCACAACTCGGAACCTTGGGTATAACATTTTCTCAGACTTTCACACTTGTAATTACCGGTTGGGGTGTTGTTCGAGTGAAACGAGTATCTAGATCATTCTGACAGCACATGAAGGCACCAAAACAATTTTCCTGTTGGTTACAACGTCTCTGTTAATCCAATCCAGCTGGTTTTGGAACGAAACACGTGACTGTAGCTATTATTACCAACAGAATGTAGAGGAATGTCAAATTTACCGATAGTTGAAAAAATTTGAACAATCACCCTTGGTGAGACTCGCACCTTTAAGTTCCGGGTAAGCATATTCGTTGGTATTTTCACAATAGTAGTGTAAGAATTGTTTTTGAATGTGCTAGTTCTGTACGCATTTATTTTTTAAAGATGTTGAAATCAAACGCAATTCGTTTTTCATATCATCTTGTCCGTTGGAAAAGACGGTAATGATGATATAATACTCATAGCCCTAGATACTTAATTTGTGCACTTTCATGAACAATACAGCCTATAACGGTTTGTTAAAAGTTCAGTTGATTTTAATTTTAGTAGCCTATTCAAGCAGACCTGTAGGCCTAGGTTATGAATAATAAACAGATTGATCAGGGGTTTTGGATTGATTCGGTGTCACGATCCAAGTCGGGAAAACAACATAAATTAAAATAGCCTTAAGTGAACATACAAGCTTAGAAAATAGGAATAGACATGTATGACAAATGGAACATGTTAGATAAGAATCAGCCCATAGAAAACTGTGTTTAAAACGCACACAAACACACACACCTGTCAGTTCACAACATTCAATATATTAGATCATTTGAAGAGTTTATTTCCAAAACCCACCAATTGTTCACATACTTCTGTTCGTTTTGTTTTCTCATCCGAAATGATTGCTTATGGGTACCGGATTTGATAAACATATAAATCATATGAATTTCTAAGGTAATGGTAAGATAATGACTAAATGATTTATATGTTTAAGGTAATATTAAGATAATGACTAAAATATTCCACCCTGAAACCATATAATTGTATGAAATTTATTAGAATCATAAAACTATAATTTGATGATGTGTGTAGTTTTAGTCAGAATTAGAACAAGGACCTTTTGTTCCTGTTTAGTAGGTAAGCAGGGTGCAAGTGGGAACCAAATGACAAGAGGAGATGCGACAGAACAGTTGTACTACGTGTGTTCCTTACAGGACATTCTGTCTCCACCATGGGAAGGAGAAACTGTCAGGCTGCAGAAGATTATGAAACATGCTGCAGATTAAAGAAACAACGTATCTGTGTAGTGGGAAAACACAGACTTCTGAGCAAGGCGCAGTTTAAGATTTGAACTTGTATGTGTGTGCTAAAGAAATACAGAGAAACAATCAACTGTGTGTAACAGTATACTTTAAACCGTCCCTCGCCCGACAAGGGCGCGAACCAGGGACCCTCTGCACACATCAACAACAGTCCCCACGAAGCGTCGTTACCCATCGCTCCACAAAAGCCACGGCCCTTGCAGAGCAAGGGGCAACACTACTTCTAGGTTCAGAGCAAGTGACGTAACTGATTGAAACGCTATTAGCGCGTACCCGCTAACTAGCTAGCCATTTCACATCCGTTACATGTGTTTGACTCGACCTGGCTAGAACTCTGAGAAACTCATGATAGGACAGGGAGTACTTCTCAAGTTTTCCCTAATCTCGGGGGAATGGAACTGTCGGCTGGGTAGTGATACACAGTGGTGAGAACTCTGGAGAAGGATACAACTCACCTACTGTTTGTGTATGTATGGGTAGGATCACTGTTTGTGTAGTATGCGTAGGATATCTACTGTTTGTGTGAAGGTATATGCGTAAGAAGCCAGTATAAAATGGATGTTTTGTTATTTGGACGTCAGAACGTTCTCGTGAACATACATTTTGACTTTTGTAAGCTGGGACTCTTGTCTGTTTCATTCAACCAGAATCTTATAAACCTTGCGTGAGTAGTTAATTGAAGTTTTATGAACATTGATAAGAAATTCCATAACAGTACCTTAATTTGTGTGTAAAATACAATTGTCCCCAGATTTGTCTATTAATAGATTAAGAAAATGTTTTAGAATTTTTTTTTTTGTGTGTGTGTGCAAATGGCTATATATAAATGTTTAAGCTGAATGGAACATCATATCCTGTATATTAGACTGTGATATGTGGTTGTCCCACCTAGCTATCTGAATATACTAACTACTGTGATATGTGGTTGTCCACTAGCTATCTGAATATACTAACCTTATGTGTTTGGTTGTCTCACTAGCTATCTGAATATACTAACTACTGTGATATGTGGTTGTCTCACCTAGCTATCTGAATACTAAACTACTGTGATATGTGGTTGTCTCCACCTAGCTATCTGAATATACTAACTACTGTGATATGTGGTTGTCTCACCTAGCTATTGATTACTAACTACTGTGATATGTGTTGCCACCTAGCTATCTGAATATACTAACTACTGTGATATGTGTTGTCTCACCTAGCTATCTGAAGATGAATGCACTGACTGTTAAG
>NW_019943697.1:86020-99809 GCF_002910315.2 Salvelinus sp. IW2-2015 | reverse complement strand
CTAAATCGATGATGTGTGTAGTTTTAGTCAGAATTGAACAAGGACCTTTTGTTCCTGTTTAGTAGGTAAGCAGGGTGCAAGTGGGAACCAAATGATAAGAGGAGATGTCGACAGACAAGTTGTACTACTGTGTTCCTTACAGGACATTCTGTCTCCACCCGTGGAGGGAGAAACTGTCAGGCTTGCAGAAGATTATGAACATGCTGCAGATTAAAGAAACAACGTATCTGTGTAGTGGGAAAACACCGACTGTCTGAGCAAGGCGCAGCTTAAGATTTGAACTTGTATGTGTGTGCCTAAAAAATACAGAGAACAATTCAACTGTGTGTAACAGTATATTTACATTTAAGTCATTTAGCAGACGCTCTTATCCAGAGCGACTTACATTGGTGCATTCACCTTATGATATCCGTGGAACAACCACTTTACAATAGTGCATCTAACTCTTTAAGGGGGAGGGGGTTAGAAGGATACTTTATCCTATCCTAGGTATTCCTTAAAGAGAGTGGTTTCAGGTTCTCCGGAAGGTGTGATTGACTCCGCTGACCTGGCGTCGTGAGGAGTTTCACCTAGTATAACATTTAAATACCCCTCGCCCCGACACGGGCGCGAACCAGGGACCCTCTGCACACATCAACAACAGTCACCCACGAAGCGTCGTTACCCTCGCTCCACAAAAGCCACGGCCCTTGCAGACAAGGGCAACACTACTTCTAGGTTTCAGAGCAAGTGACGTAACTGATTGAAACGCTATTAGCGCGTACCCGCTAATAGCTAGCCATTTCACATCCGTTACATGTGTTTGACTCGACCTGGCTAGAACTCTGAGAAACTCATGATAGGACAGGGAGTACTTCTCAAGTTTTCCTAATCTCGGGGGAATGAGAACTGTCGGCTGGGTAGTGATACACAGTGGTGAGAACTCTGGAGAAGGATACAACTCACCTACTGTTTGTGTATATGTATGTGCGTAGGATATCTACTGTTTGTGTGAAGGTATATGCGTAAGAAGCCAGTAAAAATGGATGTTTTTGTATTTGGACGTCAGAACGTTCTCGTGAACATACATTTTGACTTTTGTAAGCTGGGACTCTTGTCTGTTCATTCAACCAGAATCTTATAAACTCTGCGTTCTGAGTAGATTAATTGAAGTTTATGAACATTGATAAAGAATATCATAAAGACAGTACCTTAATTTGTGTGTAAAATACAATTGTCCCCAGATTTGTCTATTAATAGATTTAGAAAAAATGTTTTAGATTTTTTTTTTTTTTGTGTGTGTGCAAATGGCTATATATAAATGTTTAAGCTGAATGGAACATTCATATCCTGTATATTAGACTGTGATATGTGGTTGTCCCACCTAGCTATCTGAATATACTAACTCGTGAATATGGTTGTCTCACCTAGCTATCTGAATATACTAATACGTGATGTGTTGTTCTCACTAGCTATCTGAATATACTAACTACTGTGTTGGTTGTCTCACCTAGTATCTGAATATACTAACTACGGATAGTGTGTGTCTCACCTAGCTATCTGAATATACTAACTACTGTGATATTGTGGTTGTCTCACCTAGCTATCTGAATATACTAACTACTGGATATGTGTTGCTCACCTAGCTATCTGAATATACACTGCTCAAAAAATAAAGGGAACACTTAAACAACAATGTAACTCCAAGTCAATCACACTTCTATGAAATCAAACTGTCCACTTAGGAAGCAACACTGATTGACAATAAATTTCACATGCTGTTGTGCAAATGGAATGACAAAGATGGAAATTATAGGCAATTAGCAAGACCCCAAAAAGGAGTGATTCTGCAGGTGGTGACCACAGACCACTTCTCAGTTCCTATGCTCCTGGCTGATGTTTGGTCACTTTTGAATGCTGGCGGTGCTCTCACTCTAGGTGGTAGCATGAGACGGAGTCTACAACCCACACAAGTGGCTCAGGTAGTGCAGTTCTCAGGATGGTAATGCGAGCTGGTGGAAATAAGCTGTTGTCTGTCAGCGTAGTGTCCAGAGCATGGAGGCGCTACCAGGAGACAGGAACATACAGGAGACGTGGAGGAGGCCGTAGGAGGGCAACAACCCAGCAGCAGGACGCTACCTCCGCCTTTGTGCAAGGAGGTGCACTGCCAGAGCCCTGCAAAAATGACCTCCAGCAGGCCACAAATGTGCATGTGTCAGCATTATGGTCTCACAAGGGGTCTGAGGATCTCATCTCGGTACTAATGGCAGTCAGGCTACCTCTGGCGAGCACACGGAGGGCTGTGCGGCCCACAAAGAAATGCACCCCCACACCATGACTGACCCACCGCAAACGGTCATGCTGGAGGATGTTGCAGGCAGCAGAACGTTCTCCACGGGTCTCCAGACTCTGTCACGTCTGTCCACGTGCTCATGTGCTTCACCTGCTTTCATCTGTGAAGAGGCACAGGGCGTGTAGTAGTAAATAAGACAGCTGAACATTAAAGTAGCGAGCCACATGTTCACGTTGACATGAGACTGTGGTAATGGAGATATACTAGGGGACGTTTTGGCCCCTTATTTTCTCCATTGTGCTGACAGACTGACCGAGACACATACCAGAGAAATATGCCTAAGGCAACTGGATGCTAATGGTAGAAGAGACATATAGTCTGACAATTCCAATAGACCATACCAGAGAAATATGCCTAAGGCAACTGGACACTAATGTAAGAAGAGACATAAAGTCTGCCAATTCCATAAGGACATACAGAGAGGCGCCTGGAGCAGTTGGACACACTAAGCATGGGGTCTGTTGACACACTGGGATAGGGGTCCGGCCACCATTATAAACTGATTGAAGGCAGATGGTGGGAATGACTTCATAGGGGATGGACATAATACTATGTGTGTATAAATATAGGAAATGGACTTCTGGGAGGTGTGGGTTCCGCGGGGTGTGTTCCGCGGGTGTGTGTCCGCGGGTGAGTTCCGCGGGGACATGCCAGTTGGCTGTACAGTTGTAATAAGAGCATGTTTGAATTTACAAGTTCTGATAAGCGTTGTATTTGAAATGATTTTCCACGACAATTTGGCGAGCTTGCCAGGAGCTGATAGGGACTGGACGTCTTTGGCTAATGATGGGGTTCTTTGGACAATCTGACAAACAAGGGTGGCCGCCCAACTATAGGACGGTAAGCAAGTTCTTACAATAGTTGAAATGTTTGTGTAAGATTGCTTCAGAGAGTACTGTCTCAGCGAGAGGAGCGCCACGTAAGTCTCTCTTTCAAATTTCCTAAATGAAACCAGTAAATACAAAAGAACTTTTAAATTCAATGAATTTGCATGTATGTGTATTTGGGGAATATGTATTAAATATAATGATGCGCATGTTAGAGAGACTGAGTGAATAGTTTGCTGTGAACTTTGCTTGTGTTAGATGTAGAGTGAGCATGCATGCGCTCGTGTCAGATCAGACCGTTCGAATGTGTAGCTTAAATGATGCGGTTGTTTGCGCATCTGGCTGAGATGGTGGTTATAATAGAGGGACAGGCTCATACGGTCAAAAACAGATAATGTAGGTAGAAAACCTGTGATACCTCTTCAATAAAATTAAGTAGAAGGAATGCTTGGACAGGTTACTTATGAATAACGGCTCTAAAGATACACAAGACACTGCATAAATAAGTAGTTAGGACAGCCACGATACCGCGCTCTTTAAAAAAGGAACTTTTGTGAAGAGGTCTGCTTGGTGGTGTTTCACGTCACGCGCAGCAGGGTCTGTTGGTGAATAATTAAGTAGTTAAATAAATATTTCATGGTACCCCCCAGAACGGGGGACTGAACGATGATATTTAGAAGGCAGGAAACGTTTAGCCCGATTGTGCGGCGTTCAAATGCAAAAAGAAATCTGCGAATAAAAAAACGCTCTGTTAGCTAACAGGGTTTGTAATTCAGTAGGTCACGCCACAATACTACTCTAATAATAGAAGAAAAGTCAGTATTGGGGGGGTGAATAGGATAGAAGACAAGCTGATCCGATTAGACAGTAGTCTCGTCATTTGTAGAAATCTAGCGTCTAGGCTTATGTAGGTGGAAGTGAATTAAGTCAATAAAGACAGACTAAGTTGTTTTGAGGTAAAAACAAAGGGATTGAATGAACAGGTGAAAAATAAAACGGATGAATGAGAATGTTGTGAAAGAAATGAGTGGATCTGTGTAAAATAATAGAAGATTAGGAAAGAAAGACAAGTTGTGTATGTAGGCAGAAGTCGCCAGGAGAGGGAGCGGCGCAGCTCTCCTGTGACAGGAGTAGAGTTGATGATGGTGCCGTTAACTGCTATTAGGCAGAGGGAAAGATTAAGAAAACATCGAAGTAAAAAAGTTATAGCAAGGATAAAAACAGTGATGTGATAAAATGGTAAGAGACCGCGGTAAGAATAACAAAAGGTTGTCAAAACAAATAATAATAAAATACTTAAAAAGGCGTTAACTCTCTAACGAGCCTCTACCGCCGGTCCGGAGCACCCCCACCCCCCACACAACTGATTAGCATACCTAGCATAGCTTCACAAGTAGATAGTAGCATCTAAATATCATTAAATACAAGTCCAAGACACCAATGAAAGAATACAGATCTTGTGAATAAAGCCACCTTCAGATTTTTAAAATGTTTTACAGGGAAGCAAATATGTAAATCTATATTAGCTAAAACAGTTAGCAAATACACCACTATTCTAACTCCATCAGTTTCTTACTCTTCAGAGTGCTATCACCAATTGGCTCAACTAAGTATTGATATCCACTAACCAAGAAAAAAACATCTTCAGTATGACAGTCTGATAACATATTCATGTATAGGATAGTTTTGTTAGAAAAAAGTGCATATTCAGGTAGAAATCACAGTTTACAATTGACCACCATCACAAATCGACTAGAATTACTAATAGAGGCAACGTGTATGACCAATTTACTCATCATAAAACATTCATAAAAATAGACAAACGCATGCAATGGAAAGACCCAGTTTGTGATTTCAGACCATATTTTCAGATTTTTTCCTAAGCGTTTTTCAGCGAAAACACAATCGACAATGAAACTCGCCTTAGCAGTACCACCATTGCAACTAGTTACTGTATGCATAGATTGTAAGGAAATGGTAACACTTGGCTATAGATGCATGTTCACCATCATCTTTCACCGCCAAAAATATTAATTTTTCAGCTAACCTTCTCAGAATTTCTCGATGACACTCCTGCTACCATTTTACAATATACATATACAGTTTGTGTCGAAGAACAGGGCATATTTTAGCCATAGAACCCAAACCAGTGGCTCTACACCAATAAAAAATACTAGGAATCAAGCCTCAATTATGGTCTGACGTCATCTATCAGAGTGATCTAGTTTATTGAACCAGCTAATCATATTACTTGACTAAAAATACAGGCGTTGACAGCAATCGAAGACCAAATTAGTTCTTAATTGCAAACCGACTGATTTTACATTTAAAATTATCCTTACTTTTCAATACAGGGTTGGCCAAGTGAACGCTATACCAAACAAAATGTGCCGAACTATGCGTTATAAATATTTCGACAGAAACACGATTATCATATAAATCTGCTTACTTTGAAGTCTGTTCTTCCCATCAGCAATTCTTGGCAATGTATCTCTTTTCTAGTTTAACGTTCTTATTTGGTCGATAGATGTCCTCTGTCTTCCGAAATGTCCCCCCCACTACGACCGACACCCGTAAAAACGTGTCCAAACTTCAGAGTGCTCACAACAAAGCAATTCCTCAAAATCGCACTAAACGGATATAAATTGCTATAAAACGGTTTCAAATTAACTACATATTGATGTTTATTAACAACTGAATAACGACTGAAAACATGACGGAGAAAATATGCTGCGGTAGAAAGACGATTTGGAACAGAGGCAGTGTCCGATGTCCTTACGCTTCGGGCGCACCAATGAGAAAGGGGCGTCCTGTAACATTTGGTCTTTTATAATGGCTGTGAACGATACCATCGATTTCATTGAACAACGTGTGACGTAAGACACACCAGAGGGAACTAGGCATGTCGGTTTTCTTATAGCATTCACTGTCGCCTAACAACAGGACCCCCAAGATCAGCAGGTAAAAATTCTCTGAGAATCTGAACCCTTGTCATGAAAAGTTGCGTGATAGAAATTGTTCTGTACACCCTCAGAGACAAAATTCCAACTTCCTATTAAAGAAACTAGAAGGTGTTTTCTATTCCCCAATAATACAACAATAATATGGCATATTGACGATCAGCAAGAATTTAGACACCGAGCAGTTATAATTGGAGACAACCAAAATATCTAATGCGGAACACAACCCCCTATAGTCTGCAAGAAGTTAAGCTCGAATAGTATAATACGAATAGGAAGTGCATAGAGTAACAAAGAAGAAAACAGGAATCGCCAGATAACGAAACTGTAAGCTGTATCGTATAACGTGTAAAACCGAATCTAGTGGTTAAGATAAATAGTACGGAATCCAGGGACACATTTAGAGATTCGCCGTTCACCGGTGAAACACAAGAAGGAGGAAAAAAACAGCGCCGTCCAGACACCTACTTTGCTAACAGAGAGCCTACGGTCTAAAAAATAGGAGCCTTGCAGTAGACCAGGCGGGTCATGCAAATGGAGTTGGCCAGGATAAAAAGGCAGAACAGGGGTGGCTTGTACCTCACTGAGTAAAATTGACCATAGGATCCAAAACAATAAGAAATGGGAGACAGAGGTAAGAAGTAGATGACAAAAATAAAAATAAAGAGTAAAAATAAGACGTAGATTAGGAGATTACTTAACGGAGCGGGCAGTGACCTGTTGTGGCTCACGTTGGATCTAGAGCATGGTGCCTTCGCACAGCCTAGGAGTGAGGGTTCATCCATTTGACTTCCACCGCAACGGCGGACCATAGATGAATATGCTAATGAAACACTTTTCATTTATAACGATCGCTCGATTTAGATAGATCCTAGAGTCTGCTAAATGACTTAAATGTAATGTATATGTAATTCAAAAAGATTATTAGGCTATAAGAAATTAGAATAAACCAAAACGGATAAAATGAATAATAATGATATCTGTAAAGGGACACACACAGTGAATTTTGAAGTACTGACTAGAATAAGAACATTCGAGTCATCTGTAGTATTCAGAAAATAATGTCTGTACTGATTAAAGAGTAGGACCTTTGATAAGGAGATTAAGTGATGTGGACAAATGAATTATTAATTGGAAAGGAGATTAGCTTACCGTCGGAAAAATAATAAATAAAAGGTGTATAATACATGGGGAAGTATTTAGGAAAAATAAATGAATAAATAGGTGGCATGAAAACAAAAATGAATTGTTTCGCCCTAGCATCATAGGGATTATTCCAAATCATCGGAGCCCTGAAAGACGCCGCACATTAGTTCACCGACTTCGGGATGACTAGAAAAAAAATCGGATAATGGGGGACGCCATTACCCGGTAACATTCTATCTTCAGACAACATTACATAAAAGACAAATGTGTTCCACGCGTCTCCGCGCAGCACGTGCGGGTGATTAGTAGAACTATTGACAATATCTAAAACGAATAGAAAATAGTTTCCTGTTTTGAATATGATATAGCGAATATGGGCGAAAATTATAAGGTGACACTAGAAACTTAGTGCGGTAGCAGGAAATGCCGATTATACACGAGTTCATTTCCTTGTCAAAATAACAAACAACTAATCGGTTTGAGGCTTTAGTGTGAAGCGAATTTTTACATTCGCGGTGTATTGTCTCTGAGCGAACAGACTGGTCATAGAGATTACAAGTTTAATATGTGGTCAGAGAAGAAGTAATTAAAAAATGTTAAGACGTTTTATGGGAATAAACTATTTTTGCAGATTAAAAGCTGAACGTTGTGTAATTAACGATCTGTATACTTTCTTTTCAGCAAAAAAGGGGTGTTAATCTTGCTCTGGTCAAGAATATCATTGGAGACTGTATTACTGGTGGAAGCAGTTAATTAATAGTCAGCTGCTATAAAATTCTGGATAAGGCTTAAAAATGAGTTTCTGATGTGGTCTCAGTTCCCTGTGTGTATTGGCTATTGGTTACTAGTAAGTGCACTATGGACTGGGAATGGAATATACATTAGTAGATTTATTGGAAGGGCTTTTCCCTTCAGGTCTCAATTTGGGTATGCAGAAAGGATGGAAATGTTTTTTTTCTTGAAAAATGTATTAATGTTGTTCTAAAGACGGGGAGCTGGAATACATTTTTAATGGTGTCAAAATGACCCGTGATTCCTAAGAATTCTCCTGTGAAAGACTGATCACCTTTTACTAAGAAATCCTGTTGGAAGCAGGTGGATTTAATTTTTAAATGATTAAGACCAAGACTCTATTCCAAAATGTATAAATTACTGTTGAAATGCTATTATGTCCCTGGAAATTATGAAGAGTTGTACCTCAATTGAATAAGTTATTCGGAATAGGTTTATTTTGTTTTTTGATATAACATGTGTTCATAGGTAATTATCAGTTCTTGCGGGTATGGTCTTGGGTAATACACAAATCCGTGCTCTTGTTCATTCTGCATATAAAAAGTGATGTAATTCCTCCAAAGGGTTTTATTGGAGTGGTGGGTCTCTGTGAGGGTTTTGTTTGATAAATACATCATCTGAATTCATCTGAAGATCACCACCGTAGAAAAGGGAGTGTCAATAAAGTGACAGTAAGAAAGCTTAAGGCATGGGAGAGATAATCACCACAAGTGGTGTGGAGCTCAAAACCCACCCTAAATCGACTGAATATGGAGGGACAACGTGTCTGAATGACCTGTGAATGTATCAAATAATGAGCAGTTTGAAATGATATGGGCCAGGTGAATTATGAATGTGAGGGGAATTGGGTATTGGACTTTATTACCAAGACCACCGCACCATGAGAGAAAAACTGAGACAAAAGGGCTAATTGGGAAAATAGATAATACTGGTAATAAATAGTGTTTAGTATATAAGTTAATTATTAAAGGGATGAATGTGTATTGAATTGACAGGTCAAATTTGAGTTAAAGTAAACACCAAGGATTGTTATTCCTGAATTATTGGGTTGGAAAATGTATAACAAATAAAAAAAAATAACTGTTTGAGTTATTTAGATATAGCACTGTTAAATTAATAGGCCTAGGGCCGCTCGGAATCTGAATCTGGGACCAAGGAGGTTGACAAAACTTCCAGAATATTTGATAAAGGTTTTTTGTTTCTTTTGTTTTATAACTGTCATTGGAATGTAAGGATAAATTGTATTGTTTGATTGAATATAAAGGTAGTCTGTGGCAATGATACCCAAGAATGAAAGAAGAAAGAGACAATAATTACATGGGCATAGAATGACAGATGGACGTTTTCTCCAAGGTTTAATCTACATTACAAATAGTGGTAATTGATTGCAATGTGTAAATAATAATAATAATATTATTTTTATTTAATTTTTTCTCTTTTTCTCGTTTGGTCAATTTATTTTTGTTTTGAGGAACATATAGGTTGTGTATATAGTTCCTGAGGAGGGACTGATTCAACTGAATAATGATATATTAATGACTTAAGGATGTTTTAATATGGTTAATAATACAGATGGCAGTTAGGTTAGGGGACTGATAAAAGAAAGGTAATGGTAGTGAAGGGTGTTATTTCTAAGAAACTATGTATAAAAATAAGTATTCACAGAAAGGAAAGAAACCTGGCTGTGTAAAATATAGGACAATTCAAAAGTTAATAGAACAATTCACATATACTAAAGATATGGTAAAAAGAAATAAGTGGTGGCATTTTGAACATTAGAGCAAAAGTTTAAGAAACTTATGACTTAGTTTTGTTAAGGATTGGATATTTAATCCAACTGAACGCTGAATTGATTATATGTATTTTTTAGCAGCAGTTGCTGTAGGGACATTCATGTTGACTTCATTATGCATATTCTGTGGAGAAGGCCAGGTATTTTGGAGGCGAAATGTTACATAGGGCTGTTGATAAAAATTTAAGAATTTAAGTGATCTTGCATAAGAAGGAAGTCCGTTGTCAGGGAATAACCATGTGTTAGTGTGTCATGTCCTCAGGAAAAAAACGCCAGAAATGGAGGGCTTGGGCTGCATTCTGGAGACGAGTGTACATCAAGATACACCAGGCTGGTGGTATCTTCTTACAACACTGCAGTGTAAAGTTCTTCATGTTTCTCTTTGGTGGGTTACATAGTCTCACGAGCAGTGGGTCCAGCTGAATAAAGGGTGAGCTTGAAAACACCATGAAGAGGACGTGGAATCAAGGAGAGAGAGAGAGAGAGACTGAGATTCCACTATAGACATACTGGGTTGAGATTGGGGGTTACTTGTTATTTTTTAATAATCATGTGAACAGAATAGATGATAGGATATTATACTCTAAACAAACATGTTAAAGGGATTGTAATGAAAAGCATAAACAAGTGTTGAATTATTCAAGAAGAGATAATGTTAATTGTAGGTTATGCACAGAATATCAGTTAAAATGGAGCAGATGGGAAACTAAAGTAAAATTGACATGATTTGGGAACACCTCTCAGAAGCCTGGGCCGAAAGGGAAAGACTGGGTGGAAGCATGAAGGAAGTTTTTAGGGCTTGTTATTTTTTGTGGAGTCGCAAAAAGTATCTCTGAGGCCAATAGAGTCCAGGTAAAGAGAGAGTGGGGAATGTCATGGTCCAGATTTCAGTTTGCATGAATATATTTATCATAACAATAACATTGTCAAATGCGTTATGTTTTGGTCTTGTTTTCCAGCATGTCTATTGAAAACATGAAGGAGTAGGGTTCGCCGCTTCACAGGAATGTCAGTTTGTTGTGTGATGAGTGATGGAAGTAAGAGGATGTTCGGTGTAATCTAGAACAGCCGGCCTAGTCTCTAAGTATGAATGCCCTCACAGAAATAGGCAGAAACCTGAAACCATGGACGAGAGGTTCTGCGTCTGATGATCCAAGGGGAACAGAAGGACCTCTCCCAAGTGAAAACCAGGAGATCTAGTCCAACGTTCGAGTGTTCCGGAGAGTGGATCACCCAGAAGAGCAGGACCCTATGAGGTGGCCAAAAGCAACAAAGAACGGCCGTTCAAAGTGAAAGGAAGCCAGACGTGGTATCCATCTGAACCACTGCCAGCTCTGATCCAACAGAGAGACAGGATACAAACGACATAGAGGTGAGGACCAGAGATGCTTGATGTCATCCAGAGGGAGCCCGGAGGGACAGGAGGCAGCGGAAACGATTTGGACGCCAGGGAGGAGCCAAGAAAAGCAAATGAAAGTGAAAGCCAAAATACGAACAATGCACTGCTAATGCACCCATAAGAGGAGGAGAGGCTCACAGGCAGAGCATGAGAACATCTTTCCCTAAAAATTGAAACCTCCAGATGAATTAAGTCCCGCTGAAGGAGGATGCCCTCAGGTGAAGAAGAGGAGAAACAGTCCGCAAGCTGAAGAAAATGGGGGATTTCCCCACAATTATGAACTTTCAAACTTTTGAAATGGTCTCCTTTAACAGACATTGGAAGTAGAACAACAAAAGAATAATGACATTGAAACATACAGAAGTACAGTGAATGCTAGTATAGACCAAACAAGACTATATGCACAATCAAGAGTATGGTGGAGAGCAGAAAGAGAAAAAGGAAATCAGCGACAATCCAAAAAGACTGACAAGGTTAGAATCTTGTTCCACTCAACTTATAACAGAAAGCTGGAGACTGAAGCTATCTCAATCAATACAGGATCAAATCCTTACCAGAGATGGCACTCTGTGGATGGACACATCACCAAACAAAGGGACAAGTCGTTTGGCCACATCCGAAAGGATGTGACTGAACATTAATCAAGAAAGACGAGAGGGTGGCTCATCATGAATCAGATTGACGCAGTTGAAGGTGAAGAATTAATAGTTGAAGATAACAAGAACAACAGTGACCGAAAGGGAGTAGCAGAGCAACCATGGTCATAAGATTGATCCTACCCCTGCACCTGAACAGCGAAGAACCTGTGACAACAACAAGGTGCGGTTGCTGTGACGACACAGTAGCTACCACTAAGATGACATCGACCTCCCTTACCAAGCAGATACTGTAGCACAAGCAACCCTGAGACATCAGAGTCAGGAGAGTTTTTTAACTGAATTTGGAAATTTCTGTAAACCTCCTAATGACTCTCCTCAGATAAAGAACATGAAAAGCGACAGAATTAGATATAATTAGAGCCACTCAAAGGAAGCACACGAGAAGAAGTAGTGAAAGAACGAGTGGTAAAATGGGCTAAGTATATGGCAAAAAAGCACAAGAAAGGACAATTTGTATTTTGTGTAGAAAATCCACATTTGTCTGATCTTTTAATAGTCTCTGAACTGGTCATCATTTAAAAACTGGTAAGTTTGGAAAAATGAACCATGTACCAATAGAAAAAAAAGGAAATCCCCCCCCTTTCCTTGTGTGACATAGAATCATAGGATTGCCTGGTAAGCATAGGGGTAAAACTAATGTTGAATAAGAGCCATGTTGGGTCGCTCTGGATAAAAGCATCCGCTAAATTACTAAAACGTTTATGTTTTACATACAGATACCATATTACTGAATTACATTTTATCAAATGTTATATTGACGTCACAAGTGTATCATTTGTACAGTTACATTTGACTGTGTAAAACCTAGCAGYACTACTTATWTCTCTGAGAGTGAGGCGGATATRTAGAATTTTGCATTGATTTGTCTCTCGGGAAAATGAAACCATCCAATTGATAGATTTTATACAAACCCATGTCTATCATTAACTATCCAACCCCATGCCACAATTAGATAGTAAAAAAAACACACCAATCTCTTTCATAATTTCTTTAAACAGTAAAAGATAATTGACCAATATTTCTGAAAACGGATATACAGAGCCTTCAGAAAGTAGTCCTACCCCTTGACTTATTCCACATTATGTCGTGTTACAGCCTGAATTGGAAATGGATCCAATATTATTTGTCTCTCACCCATCTACACACAATACTCCATAATGACAAAGTGAATACATGTTTTTAGAAATTTTTGCAAATGTATTGGAAATGAAATACAGAAATATCTAATTTACATAAGTGTTCATATACTCGAGTGTTGCTTCAGCAGTAACGTGTTTTTGCTTGTTTTTTTTCTTTAAGCAATGGCTTTTTTCTGGCCACTCTTCTTCCGTAGTAAAGCCCAGCTCTGTGGAGTGTACGGCTTAAAGTGGTCCTATGGACAGATACTCCAATCTCTACTGTGGAGCTTTGCAGCTCCTTCAGGGTTATCTTTGGTCTCTTTGTTGCCTCTCTGATTAATGCACTCCTTGATTTGTTGTGGTGCCATATTCTTTCAATTTTTTAACAATGGATTTAAATGGTGCTCTGTGGGATGTTCAAAGTTTCTGATATTTTTTTATAACCCAACCCTGATCTGTACTTCTCCACAACTTTGTCCCTGACCTGTTTGGAGAGCTCCTTGGTCTTCATAGTGCCGCTTGCTTGGTGGTGCCCCTTGCTTAGTGGTGTTGCTGACTCTGGGGCCTTTCAGAACAGGTGTATATATACTGAGATCATGTGACACTTAGATTGCACACAGGTGGACTTTATTTAACTAATTATGTGACTTCTGAAGGTAATTGGTTGCCCCAGATCTTATTTAGGGGTTTCATAGCAAAGGGGGTGAATACATATGCACGCACCACTTTCCAATTTTTTGCAATTTTTTGAAACAAGTATATAT
>NW_019943697.1:75585-80977 GCF_002910315.2 Salvelinus sp. IW2-2015 | reverse complement strand
CTTGACTATTATCCAACATTTTTATGTCGTGTTGTTACAGCCTGAATTGGAAATGGATCCAATATTATTTGTCTTTCAACCCATCTACACACAATACTCCATAATGACAAAGTGAATACATGTTTTTAGAAATTTTTGCAAATGTATTGGAAATGAAATACAGAAATATCTAATTTACATAAGTTTTCATATACTCAGTGTTGCTTCAGCAGTAACGTGTTTTTGCTTGTTTTTTTTTTAAGCAATGGCTTTTTTCTGGCCACTCTTCTTCCGTAGTAAAGCCCAGCTCTGTGGAGTGTACGCTTAAAGTGGTCCTATGGACAGATACTCCAATCTCTACTGTGGAGCTTTGCAGCTCCTTCAGGGTTATCTTGGTCTCTTTTGTTGCCTCTCTGATTAATGCACTCCTTGATTTGTTGTGGTGCCATATTCTTTCAATTTTTTAACAATGGATTTAAATGTGTGCTCTGTGGGATGTTCAAAGTTTCTGATATTTTTTTATAACCAACCCTGATCTGTACTTCTCCACAACTTTGTCCCTGACCTGTTTGGAGAGCTCCTGGTCTTCATAGTGCCGCTGCTTGGTGGTGCCCCTTGCTTAGTGTGGTTGCTGACTCTGGGGCCTTTCAGAACAGGTGTATATATACTGAGATCATTGACACTTAGATTGCACACAGGTGGACTTTATTTAACTAATTATGGACTTTGAAGGTAATTGGTGCCCAGATCTTATTTAGGGGTTTCATAGCAAAGGGGGTGAATACATATGCACGCACCACTTTCCAATTTTTTKCAATTTTTTGAAACAAGTATATATATTTTTTTCATTTCACTTCACCAATTTGGACTATTTTGTTTATGTCCATTACATGAAATCCAAATAAAAGTCAATTTAAATTACAGGTTGTAACACAACAAAATAGGAAAAATGCCAAAGGGGGATGAATACTTTTGCAWGGCACTGTATTCATTTTGTATCCAATGCATCCAATTCAATACTAGTTATTTAACAAATATAAAAACCATGCTATCTTGAACATTGGTATCATTTAACAATACGCACAGGTGTGATGTGWATGAATTATTCACAGTGCAAGCCTACTCATTGGAAAAGAAACACCAACTCTAATACAACATCAGCTTCACTGTGAAACACCACTATTCTGACCATTAATTGTTCTTAAACAGTCAGTAAAATAGCGATCTCAAAAAAAAATCTTAGCGTGTATATCATGCATGCAAGGTTACCTGTCATGTCCCAATCGATGGAGCAGCAGACCAAGCAAATACGCGAGAGGAGGACCCCTGTACCGTAGGATCATTATTCTGGTCGCTGTCAACTATATTCGTTAACAGTTTTCTGAGGATATCGATTGTTATTTGTTTACTTGTTATTCGTGTCAGATATTACCATTTTGGGATCGTTGTTCACTGAATTGCTAGCACTAGTTGCTAACGCTGCTACAGGGGCTACAATGAAGTGGCGAGGAGGAGCTCCGTGGACGGGATCAAATCAAATCAAATGTATTGATAAAGCCCTTCTTACATCAGCTGATATCTCAAAGTGCTGTGCAGAAACCCAGCCTAAAACCCCAAACAGCAAGCAATGCAGGTGTAGAAGCACGGATCTTTGGGACGTCCCTATCCTAAACCCTAACTATATTTATACTAATAACGTCCGATTTAAATCAACGAATATGACCGTCAGTTTAAAAAAGGTTAAAGGTACAAGATTAGACGTATCTGTCTGTGTTGGCAAAATCATTATATATTCCGTCCAGCCAAGCGGGGGAGGCTGCCCGTTGTCACGGTTCCAAGACYAGTCAGAAACGTCCAGCTAAACGCAACGCTGGAGGGCCTCAAAACTGACCTTGGACCCGCGTTAAGTAGCAATRATATCCTTCACCACCGTTGTCTTACGACGCGACAGATAGCTCGAACCAGTGATGACTATTCAACAAAACAATACATCRTTTCAAAGTTTATTTCGAGTAAATGTCTTAGTTACGTGATTTTATAACTAGTTAGGGAGTTTTGAAGTTGAGGATGCAGTATTTATGACGTTTGATGAAAGCCAGCAAGTTGTAGCCAGGGAAAWACAGGCGCTGGTTGCACATGCGCACTAGGCTAWTTCAGTACAGATTGTAGTTTTTATGCGCTGAGATCAGGAGGTGGTTGCGAAAAGTTGGATTAAACAATTCAGAGACTGAAACGAATACATCAGATGACAAATATTTAAGGAGAGTAAATCAACATACATTCCGGAAATCAGCTGTAACTGTCAATTGTAAAACAAAGCTTAAAATGAAGTTTGATTGAACGTGAATCCAGAAAATGAATGGTGAAGTCGTTTCCCGGACACGGTAGACTTCTCYTCCTCACCACTACTTCGTGGAATGTGAATGTGTTACGTGAYGCTGCCTTCGAATCCCGTTCCCAAATGGCAGTAACCTAGCATTAGCATGTGCCTTTAGAGGAAGATGGACAGCAACCTTTGGATTGGTTAAATAATAACAGTATGCTACACCAACATGTGTTTCCATTCAAACAAAGTGTCAAAAACGATTGTCCAGCACTCACTGAGTGTGAACTCATGCTGCTCACAGCTGAAGTGTTTTGCTCAGACCACTTGTACGACAACAGTTCACAATGCTCTATCTAGCATGCCGTGAAAAGACTTGATGGTATGAGRTCGGTTGGTTTGCAGAGCCTTCTCGAAGTCATAGCCCCCATTGGGTACGGTACTGCATTGTATATAGCCTACAAAACTCCGCTTCCAGCTGTCCCTTTGGGCTGCGATTATACATTTTAAATAGTTATTCAAATCCTCCTGCTGTAGGATTATTTTCATCCTGCGACGAAATGGGTCATATTAGGATCCGACATATGTAATGCACTATTTTTGACCAGAGTAGTGCAGTACGTGAAGAATAGGGGATCAAATGAGGGTAACGACATCAGGAAAAAAAACACTAAACAGCTGTTCGGGTTTTTATAAAATGTTTTATCATTATTTAACAAAGATGATTATTAAAAATGAAACAATCATAAGTATGTTTCTTAGTTTTCTAAAGAGGTGAAAGAAAACAATATGTCAAATTTAAGACTACATGCAATATGCCAATGTTGTTGACGAGGAGTAAACATCCCTTTCATGATCCCATTTCTACAGAGAGTGACTTGTGTGATCTGATCTGTGATCTGATGTGTGTATTCTGATGAAGACCAATCATCGACAGTGGCTGGAGGGTTTTTTGATAAACATAACACTTAACTGGTTTCCCTGTGTCTGATTATTGCTGTACACCTACAGTACAACCAAACATATCACATTGACAAAGTGAAATGTGTCAAATTAAATAACTTGGAAAACAAATWATAACAAGACTGTGTTTTGCTTTGAAAAGCAAAAAAATACCTGATATGGAGAAGCCGTAAGACTGATTATATTTGACATGATTGAGTGACATTGAACCGAGACAGATTTATATACACTGAGTATACAAAACATGAACACTTGCTCTTTCCTTGACARACTGACCAGGTGAATCCAGGTGAAAGCTATGATCCCTTATTGATGTTACTTGTAAAATGTAGATGAAGGGGAGGAGACAGGTTAAAGAAGGATTTTTAAGCCTTGAGAAAATTGAGACATGAATTGCGTATGTGTACCATTCAGAGGGTGAATGGGCAAGACAAAATATTGAAATGCCTTTGAACGGGGTACAGGAAGTAGATGCCAGGCACACCGGCTTGTCAAGAACTGCAACGCTGCTGGGTTTTTCACTCAACAGTTTCCCGATGTGAATCAAGAATGGTCCACCACCCAAAAGGACATCCAGCCAACTTGACACAACTGTGGGAAGCATTGGAGTCAACATGGGCCAGCGTCCCTGTGGAACACTTTCAACACCTTGTAGAGTCCATGCCCCCTGACGAATTGAGCCTGTTCTGAGGACAAAAGGTGGTACAAAGCAATGTTAGGAAGGTGTTCTTAATGTTTGCTATAGTCCGTGTACATCTCAGCCAAATCTTCCATAGTTTGCTACTGAGTGTTCGCCAGTAGGACACGTGTAGAGAGGGAAGACATGGACTACGTCTCAAATGACACCCAATTCGCCATAAGCCTGAAATACAGAACCTGTTTTGTGCTAACATTCCACTCGTGTAATCCCCTCCCCCACAAAAGGAGTGTTAAGGAGAGCAATGTTAGCTCAAAACTGACTGGATTTCTCCAGGCTAATTCCCCCACAGGGCTCTGGTCAAAAGTAGGGCACTATAAAGGGAATAGGGTTCTATAGGGCCCTGGTCTAAAGTAGTGAACTATATAGGGAATAGGGTGCCATAGGGCTCTGGTCTAAAGTAGTGCACTATATAGGGAATAGGGTGCCATTTGGGACGTATCCATGCAGTCATATCCTCACAAAAGAGCTGCAAGACTGTATTGAGCTGCTAGCCAATCACTGAACAGTAAAAGTGACCAGGGAAAAACTGACTACTGCTGAATGGCTATTGGCTTCTGCATCGCTCTACCAGGGGAGATATAAACCTGCATCGCTCTACCAGGGGAGATATAAACCTGCATCGCTCTACCAGGGGAGATATAAACCTGCAATAAGATTTTTAAGAGCGAAATTGGCAAGATGTTATAGCGTTTAATCTCCCCTGTAGGATAGAGCGATGCCAGTCTAATATGCCCCCTGTTAGAGCCTGATTGCAGGTTTAATCTCCTCGGTTTTTTAGACGATGGCAGTAGTTTTTATTTATCTCCCCTGGTGAGCGATGCAGGTTATATCTCCCTGGTGGTTTGCTTTTTATAATCTCCTTAAGCGATCAGGTTTTCTCCTAGTAGTTTTAGTAGCGATTGCAGTTTATATCTCCTCTGGTAGAGCGATGCAGGTATATCTCCCTCCTCCCTGGTAGAGCGATGCAGGTTTATATCTCCCCTGTAGAGCGATGCAGGTTTATATCTCCCTGGTCGTGTCATTTGGATCTTTGAAGTTACGTTAGGTTTTTGTTGTACGCTTTAGAGCGATGCAGGTTTATATCTCCTGGTTAGTAGAGCGATGCAGGTTTATTTCCCCTGGTAGAGCGATGCAGGTTTTTCCCTCTTATAGGCATGCTATACTGCCCGTCGAGAGCGATGCAGGTTATATCTCCCTTCTGTAGAGCGATGCAGGTTTATATTCCCCTGCGTTTCGATGTAGAGCGATGCAGGTTTATATCTCCCCTGTGTAGTGAAGCGATGCAGTTTATATCTCCCCTGGTAAGCGATGCAGGTTTATATCTCCCTCGGTGAGCAGCGATGCAGTGTATATCTCCCTGGTTAAGAGCGATGCCAGGGGTAGAGGTTTATATTCCCCTGGTTAGATTATTTTCAAGAGCGATGCAG
>NW_019943697.1:66041-69883 GCF_002910315.2 Salvelinus sp. IW2-2015 | reverse complement strand
GGAGATATAAACCTGCATATTAGACTTAAATCAGACATAGAATCGCCTCAGTTGAAATGAGCAGCATTTACGCATGATACACACACACACACCCTCAGAGTCACATATATTTAAAAGAGAAAATGATTAAAAGTATATATTTCATTAAAAAAACAAAACTAATTAAGGCCAAATATATGCAATGTTTTTACATAATATATGGCATATAATGTGTACATTACACAGAAAATATTTGTTAATAAATGTATTGTTCCAGAACATGATGCTATAATCGAGTTATTATATACCCTTTCTATTTACATACATAAAGTAAACACAATACAGATTTAATATGCATATGGCAGAACCTAAACGTCAGTTATAAAACATATTATTCACCATCATTCCCTAATGCTTAATCCATATACTGTATCTTACAGGGCTGTAATGATAAGTGACTATAGTCAATTCTACTCAACCACCTACATATTGCTTTTCTATGAAAATAAGTGACAGAGTAAAGTGTGCACAGTAGTCAGTGGCCATCCAGCCCGTGGGTTATATATATATATAGATATAACCCGGAATGACACAGATACAGAGATGAGTCATCTATCTAACTCTATGGTTTCACCATGGGTTCAGTCAGTCTGTTATATATAAAAACAGACTGACTGAACCCATGGTGAAACCATAGAGTTAGATAGATGTCTCATCTCTGTATCTGTGTCATTCCGGGTTATATCTATCAAGAGTCCTCTAACTCTATGGGTGAAACGCCGTCATATGAGGTTGGAAACAGACTAAATTAAACAAACATAAAACGATGTTAAGTATCTGTCATAGTATGAATGAATGTAAAAGATGCAAAAACTAAATGTAAGAATAGGAAGCATAGAAATAGTGCACATAGAACAGATCTACCACTTCGTAAACTTGCTTTCAACGAGCATGACAGATCTATAACTCACATTTCTATGTGAATTTGGTCAGTCTGCCCAAAAAGTGACATATTGCAGCTTTAATACATTTTTTTTTTTTTTATGTCGCATCGCATTCTGTGAGTTAAAAAAAAATTGTATTCCTGAATTGACCCAGGCAGGAACACAGAGGCAGAAACACAGAGAGGCAGGAACACAGAGAGGCAGGAACACACAGAGGCAGGAACACACAGAGGCAGGAACACACAGAGGCAGGAACACACAGAGGCAGGAACACAGAGAGGCAGGAACACAGAGAGGCAGGAACACAGAGGCAGGAACACAGAGGCAGGAACACAGAGGCAGGAACACAGAGGCAGGAACACAGAGTGATAAAACCTCGTAGATAAAGTTGAGAGCCACTATTAACAGTCTTGCTATTGAGGACTATAGAACAATGTGCCAACAAAACACCAGTATTGTAACTGTTTAGTCTATGGTACGGCTGGCTGCTCAGCCTCGTTTTCCTGAGTGACTCTTGACACACTTTAATAGCATACCAACACACACCGTTCAACTGGATTATACAACATGTTTACCAATAAAAGGTGCTTCACTTTAATCATTTATAAAAAAATGGCAATCCTGTTCATTTACTACAGCTCTGCGTTCAACACCATTGTCCCCTCCAAGCTTGTCACCCAGCTCAGGACTCTGGGTCTGAACACTTTCCTCTGCAACTTGATCCTGGACTTCCTGACGAGCCGATCCAAGGTGGTGAGTGGTAGGCAACATCATCTCCGCTATGCTGACTCTCAACATGGGGGGGGGACCCCCACACGGGTGTTGCTTAGTCCCCTCCTGTACTCCCCTGTTCACCCACGACTGGAGTTTGGCCACGCACAACTCCAACGATGAGTCAGCCTACAGGGAGGTCAGAGACCTGACAGTGTGGTACCCGAACAACAACCTCTCCCTGAGTGTCAGTAAGACCAAGGAGCTGATCGTGGGACTACAGGAAACAAGACAGCCCCCATCCACATCGACAGGGGCGGCACAGGAGCAGGTAGACAGCTTCATATATCCTCGGTATTTAAATCATTAAAGACTTAAATGGTCCAAAACACACACGCACAGCCATGAAGAAGGCGCGACAGTACCTCTTCCCTACGTGGCATGGCAATAGCACCGCCCTCGATCGCACGGCCGCTACAGAGGGTGGTGAGGACAGCCCAGTACATCACTGGGGCCCGAGCTCCCTGCCATCCAGGACCTCTACATCAGACGGTTTGAAAAAAAAGGCCCGGAAATCATCAAAGACCTCAACCATTCAACCACAGACTATTTTTCTCTGCCGCTGCACGGCAAGAGGTACCGGTGCATCAGGTCTGACACCAACAGGCTCTGGAACAGCTTCTATCAAACTATACTACTGAGAAATAGCTACACTAAATAGCTCACTAAATAGCTACACTAAAATACCTACACTAAAGCTACACTAAATAGCTCACTAAATAGCTACACTAAATAGCTCACTAACTAAATAGCTACACTAAATAGCTACACTAAATAGCTACACTAAATAGCTCACTAACTAAATAGCTAACTAAATAGCTCACTAACTAAATAGCTAACTAACTAAATAGCTAGACTAAAGCTAGACTAAATAACTAAATAACTAAATAAATAGCTACACTGAATAGCTGACTAACTAAATAGCTCACTAACAATAGCTAGACTAAATAGCTAGACTAAATAACTAAATAAATAGCTACACTGAATAGCTGACTAACTAAATAGCTAACTAACTAAATAGCTCCACTAATAGCTCACTAACTAAATAGCTAGACTAAATAGCTACACTAAATAGCTACACTAAATAGCTCACTAACTAAATAGCTAGACTAAATAGCTAGACTAACTAACTAAATAGCTACACTGAATAGCTGACTAACTAAATAGCTAGACTAACTAAATAGCTAACTAACTAAATAGCTAACTAACTAAATAGCTAGACTAAATAGCTAGACTAAATAGCTAACTAAATAGCTACACTAAATAGCTAACTAAATAGCTAACTAAATAGCTAACTAAATAGCTAGACTAAATAGCTAACTAAAAGCTACACTAAATCTACACGGATTGAGTTTACCCTTTATTTCAGTCTCTATGCACAATGTCACAAGGCCCTGTTTAGTCTACACACTGTCACTCCAACACATAAATATGCACATACATTTATACTGACTCTACATACCCACATACAAGCTCCACTTCTCTGTTTATCATATATCCTGATGCCTAGTCCCCTTCCCCTATACATATCTACCTCCATCACTCCAGTATCCCTGTCACCTTCCCTATACATATCTACCTCCATCACTCCAGTTTCCCTGTCCCCTTCCCCTATACATATCTACCTCCATCACTCCAGTATCCCTGTCCCCTTCCCCCTATACATATCTACCTCCATCACTCCAGTATCCCTGTCTCCTTCCCCCTATACATATCTACCTCCATCACTCCAGTATCCCTGTCCTTCCCCCTATACATATCTACTCCATCACTCCAGTATCCCTGTTCTCCTTCCCCCTATACATATCTACCTCCATCACTCCAGTATCCCTGTCCCCTTCCCCTATACATATCTACCTTTATCACTCCAGTATCCCTGTCTCCTTTCCCTATACATATCTACCTCCATCACTCCAGTATCCCTGTCCCCTTACCCCCATACATATCTACCTCTATCACTCCAGTATCCCTGTCCCCACCCCTATACATATCTACCTCCATCACTCCAGGGTCCCTGTACATTGTTAATATGGTACTGACCCTGTATATAGTCACCTTACCCCTATTACATATCTACCTCCATCACTCCAGTATCCCTGTACATTGTTAATATGGTACTGACCCTGTATATAGTCACCTACCCCTAAA
>NW_019943697.1:49070-62904 GCF_002910315.2 Salvelinus sp. IW2-2015 | reverse complement strand
CGCAAGAGGTACCGGTGCATCAGGTCTGACACCAACAGGCTCTGGAACAGCTTCTATCAATACTATACTACTGAGAAATAGCTACACTAAATAGCTCACTAAATAGCTACACTAAATACCTACACAAATAGCTACACTAAATAGCTCACTAAAAGCTACACTAAATAGCTCACTAACTAAATAGCTCACTAAATAGCTACACTAAATAGCTACACTAAATAGCTCACTAACTAAATAGCTAACTAAATAGCTCACTAACTAAATAGCTAACTAACTAAATAGCTAGACTAATAGCTAGACTAAATAACTAAATAACTAAATAAATAGCTACACTGAATAGCTGACTAACTAAAAGCTCACTAACTAAATAGCTAGACTAAATAGCTAGACTAAATAACTAAATAAATAGCTACACTGAATAGCTGACTAACTAAATAGCTAACTAACTAAATAGCTCCACTTAATAGCTCACTAACTAAATAGCTAGACTAAATAGCTACACTAAATAGCTACACTAAATAGCTCACTAACTAAATAGCTAGACTAAATAGCTAGACTAACTAACTAAATAGCTACACTGAATAGCTGACTAACTAAATAGCTAGACTAACAAATAGCTAACTAACTAAATAGCTAACTAACTAAATAGCTAGACTAAATAGCTAGACTAAATAGCTAACTAATAGCTACACTAAATAGCTAACTAAATAGCTAACTAAATAGCTAACTAAATAGCTAACTAAATAGCTAACTAAAAGCTACATAAATAGCTACACGGATTGAGTTTACCCTTTTATTTCAGTCTCTATGCACAATGTCACAAGGCCTGTTTAGTCTACACACTGTCACTCCAACACATAATATGCACATACATTATACTGACTCTACATACCCACATACAAGCTGCCACTTCTCTGTTTATCATATATCCTGATGCCTAGTCCCCTTCCCCTATACATATCTACCTCCATCACTCCAGTATCCTGTCACCTTCCCTATACATATCTACCTCCATCACTCCAGTTTCCCTGTCCCCTTCCCCTATACATATCTACCTCCATCATCCAGTATCCCTGTCCCCTCCCCCTATACATATCTACCTCATCACTCCAGTATCCCTGTCTCCTTCCCCCTATACATATCTACCTCCATCACTCCAGTATCCCTGTCCCCCTCCCCCTATACATATCTACCTCCATCACTCCAGTATCCCTGTCTCCTTCCCCCCTATACATATCTACCTCCATCACTCCAGTATCCCTGTCCCTTCCCCCTATACATATCTACCTTATCACTCCAGTATCCCGTCTCCTTCCCCCTATACATATCTACCTCCATCACTCCAGTATCCCTGTCCCCTTACCCCTATACATATCTACCTCTATCACTCCAGTATCCCTGTCCCCTACCCCTATACATATCACTCATCACTCCAGTGTCCCTGTACATTGTTAATATGGTACTGACCCTGTATATAGTCACCTTACCCCTATACATATCTACCTCCATCACTCCAGTATCCCTGTACATTGTTAATATGGTACTGACCCTGTATATAGTCACCTTACCCCTATACATATCTACCTCCATCACTCCAGTATCCCTGTTCAGTGTTAATATGGAACTGACCCTGTATATAGTCCCCTTTCCCTATAAATATCTACCTCCATCACTCCAGTATCCCTGTCCCCTTCCCCCTATAAATATCTACCTCCATCACTCCAGTATCCCTGTTCCCTTCCCCCTATAAATATCTACCTCCATCACTCCAGATATCCTGTTCCCTTCCCCTATATATATCTACCTCTATCATAATTATATTCACAGAACTATAAAATAAAAATAGTATGCTGGTATCTAAGAAACGTGTATCTTTACATGTAGTCGACAATTCATGTTGATCTTTTAATGCTACAGAACAGCTCAACTCCATAGATCTATTCTACTTCGTTGTTTTTCTCTTAACAAGCATGGAGATCAAATATTTTGGAGTGCTGCAATGGATTCCGTCATCGCCACAGGGATCAGGAATTCTTTCTAGAAAATTCTTGTCTAGAATAAACTAAAATTTGGGTTACAAAAAAAATTCCCTTCAACTTTCCCAAAATTCCCATGTTTTTTTTTTTTTCCCTTCCAGAAATCCCAGTTGGAAGATTCGTAGAACCAGAAGACAATAAGCAGTGAATCCTGGACCCTATTCTGCTGAATCCCCCCCAAAAAACGACTCTCCAGTCACTSCTGTAAATCTGAAAGGATGGGGGATTGATATAAACACTCTGGTATGATTCTACTGGCTGGAATGTTTTGCCATGATTACTATTTTCCAAATCTCTCAGATTTACATTAACTGTCTAAGGGTATAGGGTTTAGTCTAGGGTGTAGGGTCTAGGAGTTGGTTTGGGACTCAGCCCAGTCACAGGTCTTCCTCCATGCTGTTTATGTTCCTGCCTAGCAGTGTAGGGTCTAGGGTGTAAGGGCTATGGATTAGGATCTAGAGTCCCTTTGTATCAGTCACAAGTCTTCCTTCATGCTGAATCTGTTCCTGCCTAGCAGTGTAGGGGCTAGGGTGTAAGGGTCTAGGGTTTATAACAGTCACAAATCTTCCTCCATGCTGAAGCTGCTCCTGCGACTAGAGGTCTTGGAGACTCCTGGGGAGACGGAGGAGAGCAGGGGGTCTCTGCCCCCAACAGAGGACATCCCCAGCCCCCTGTCGTCCATCAGGATGTCCCCCAGACCCATGTCCGGCAGCAGGGAGGCGTGGAAGGCTGCGGCCGACGGGTCATCCAGGTCAGAGAAGCTCAGAGAGTCCAGATCCAAGGGGCTGCCCATAGTCATCAGACCAACCGGAGAGGCCGAGGGGGGTGGAGACARGAAGGAGGGGGAGGCAGCCTGGAGGCCTTGGCCACCACTCAGGGAGAGGAGGKTCCTGGAGAGGGCGTCGCCCGTGCTGGGGTCCAGGGACTGTGATAGGCTTAGGTGTGAGGAGGAGCTGCCTTGGGAGGAAGAGGCGGGGGTGGAGAGGCCGTGGAGGCGGGCCTGCATCTCAAGCTCCTGTGGAGAGAAACAACAGACAAAAATAGTCAACACTTAAACTATTGGCGTTAAGCCTAAAAACAGCCCTTAGATATGATTATTAATGCACAGGTTCTCATGCCTTATTACCTTATTGCTTAATTATAGTACAGTAGAAATAGTAGAGGCCCTGGAACACTGCCCTGGGGAACGCCAGAGTTGATCGATTTTTCCCTGAGACAATTTACCATTTACCTTCCAAAGAGATATGAAAGTGTCTCCCGACCCTTTCCCTCCCAGTCTCCCGACCACTATAGCCCTTTCACTCTCCAGTCTCCCGACCCTTTCCCTCCCAGTCCCCGACCATAATAGCCTTTCCCTCCCAGTCTCCGACCTCTTTCCCTCCCAGTCTCCCGACCCCTTTCCCTCCCAGTCTCCCGACCCTTTCCCTCCCAGTCTCCCGACCCCCTTCCCTCCCAGTCTCCCGACCCCTTCCTCCCAGTCTCCCGACCTTTTCTCCCAGTCTCCCACCCCTTCCCTCCCAGTCCTCCAGACCCCTTCCCTCCCAGCTCCCAGACCCCTTCCTCCCAGTCTCCCGACCCCTTCCCTCCCAGTCTCCCGACCCTTTCCCCATCCCCAACCAGTCTCCCTCCCTCTCCCGACCTCCTTCCCTCCCAGTCTCCAGACCCTTCCCTCCCAGTCTCCGACCCTTCCCTCCAGTCTCCCGAGCCTCTTTCTCTCCCAGTCTCCAGACCCTTTCCCTCCCAGTCTCCAGACCCTTTCCCTCCCATCTCCCGACCCCTTTCCCTCCCAGTCTCCGACCTCTTCCTCCAGTTCCAGACCCTTTCCCTCCAGTCTCCCGACCTTCCCTCCAGTCTCCCGACCCTTCTCCCAGTCTCCGACCCTTCCCTCCCAGTCTCCCGACCCTTCCCTCCAGTCTCCCGACCCTTCCCTCCCAGTCTCCCGACCCTTTTCCCTCCCAGTCTCCCGACCCCTTCCCTCCCAGCTCTCCCGACCCTTTCCCCTCCCAGTCTCTCCGACCATAATAGCCCTTTCCCCTCCAAGTCCCCCGACCCTTTCCCTCCAGTCTCCCGACCCTTTCCCTCCCAGTCTCCCGACCCTTTCCCTCCCCAGTCTCCCGACCATAATAGCCCCTTTCCCTCCCAGTCTCCGACCTTTCCCTCCCAGTCTCCCGAACCCTTCCCCAAGTCTCCCGACCCTTTCCCTCCAGTCTCCCGACCCTTTCCCTCCCAGTCTCCCGACCCCTTCCTCCATCTCCCGACCATAATAGCCCTTTCCCTCCCAAGTCTCCCGACCCTTCCCTCCCAGTCTCCCGACCCTTTCCCTCCAAGTCTCCGACCCTTTCCCTCCAGTCCCCCGATCCTTTCCCCCCAGTCTCCGACCCTTTCCTCCCAGTCTCCCGACCCTTTCCCTCCCAGTCTCCCGACCCTTTTCCTCCCAGTCTCCCGACCATAATAGCCCTTCCCTCCCAGTCTCCCGACCCTTTCCCTCCCAGTCTCCCGACCCTTTCCCTCCCAGTCTCCCGACCCTTTCCCTCCCAGTCTCCCGACCCTTCCTCCCAGTCTCCCGACCATAATAGCCCTTTCCCTCCCAGTCTCCCGACCCTTTCCTCCCAGTCTCCCGACCTTTCCCTCTCCAGTCTCCCGACCCTTTCCCTCCCAGTCTCCCGAGCCCTTTCTCCCAGTCGTCCCGACCATAATAGCCCTTTCCCTCCCAGTCTCCCGACCTCTTTCCCCCCTCCACAGTCCCCGACCATAATAGCCCTTTCCCTCCCAGTCCTCCGACCCTTTCCCTCCCAGTCTCCCGACCCTATCCCTCCCAGTCTCCCGACCCTTTCCCTCCCAGTCTCCCGACCCTTTCCCTCCCAGTCTCCCGACCATAATAGCCCTTTCCCTCCCAGTCTCCCGACCCTTTCCCTCCGAGTCTCCCGACCCTTTCCCCCCAGTCTCCCGACCCATTCCCTCCCAGTCTCCCGACCCATTCCCTCCCAGTCTCCCGTCCATAATAGCCCTTCCCTCCAGTCTCCCGACCCTTTCCCTCCCAGTCTCCCGACCCTTTCCCTCCCAGTCTCCCGACCCTTTCCTCCCAGTCTCCCGACCATAATAGCCCTTTCCCTCCCAGTCTCCGACCCTTTCGTTCCCAGTCTCCCGACCCTTTCCCTCCCAGTCTCCCACCGACCATAAAGCCCTGTCAGTATTACCTGTATAGGTAGCAGTAGGTTACTGTCAGTATTACCTGTATAGGTAGCAGATAGGTTACTGTCAGTATTACCTGTATACGTAGCAGTAGGTTACGGTTGTTGTGCTCCAGTTTCCTCTTGTCTGGTCTCTCCACCTCCTTGGCTCTCTGCTGCTCCTTCTGCAGCCTCCTGATGTAGTCCACAGACGCCTTCAGGATGGTGCCCTTGTTCCAACGCGTCTCCCTGTCTCCGTAGCAGGGGATCAGTGAGGAGAAGACAGCCAGGTGATTAAATGAATAGTAGCAGGGGGGGTCAGTGAGGAGAAAACAGCGTGATTAAATACATGTTGTAGCAGGGGGGTCAGTGAGGAGAAAGGAACAGCGCATGATTAGATACCATGTTAGCAGGGGGGGGTCAGTGAGGAGAAAGGAACAGCGGCATGATTAGATACCATGTTGAGCGGAGGTCATGGAGAAGGAACAGGGCATGATGTACAGTTACGGGTAGTGAGGAGAAAGGCAGCGAATGTTAGATCATGTGACAGGGGGTCAGTGAGGAGAAGGAACAGCAGTGATAGATACCATGTTGTAGCAGGGGGTCAGTAGAACAGCGCAGTGAACTTGGAGCAGGGGGTCAGTGAGGAGAAAGAAGCGACATGATAGTACATGTTGAGCAGGGGGGTCGTGAGGAGAAGGAACGCGCATGATTAGATACATGTTGTACAGGGGGGGTCAGTGAGGAGAAATGAACAGCGGCATGATTAGATACTATGTTGCAGCAGGGGGGGTCAGTGAGGAGAAAGAACAGCGCATGATTAGAACATGTGTAGAGGGGGTCAGTGGAGAAAGGAAGCGCATGATTAGATACTATGTTGTAGCGGGGGGGTCAGTGAGGAGAAAGGAACAGCACATGATTAGATACATGTTGTAGCAGGGGGGGTCAGTGGGAGAAGGAACAGCAGCATGATTAGATACTATGTTGTAGCAGGGGGGGTATGAGAGAAAAGGAACCGGCATGATAGATACTATGTTGTAGCAGGGGGGTCAGTGAGGAGAAAGGAACAGCGCATGATTAGATACCATGTTGTAGCAGGGGGGTCAGATGAGGGAGAAAGGAACAGCGGCATGATTAGATACCATGTTGTAGCAGGGGGGGTCCAGTGAGGAGAAATGGAACAGCGGCATGATTAGATACATGTTGTAGCAGGGGGGGTCAGTGAGGAGAAAGGACAGCGGCATGAATTAGATACATGTTGTTGCAGAGGGGGGTCAGTGAGGAGAAAGGAACAGCGGCATGATTAGATACTATTTGTAGCAGGGGGGGTCAGTAGGAGAAAGGAACAGCAGCATGATTAGATACCATGTTGTACAAGGGGGGTCAGTGAGGAGAAAGGAACTAGCAGCATGATTAGATACTATGTTGTTAGCAGGGGGGGTCAGTGAGGAGAAAGGAACAGCGGCATGATTAGATACTATTTGTAGCAGGGGGGTCAGTAGGAGAAAGGGAACAGCGCATTGATTAGATACTATGTTTTAGCAGGGGGGTCAGTTGAGGAGAAAGGAACAGCGCATGTATTAGATACCATGTTGTAGCAGGGGGGTCAGTGAGGAGAAAGGAACAATGAGATGGTGAAATACACTGCTCAAAAAAATAAAGGGACATTAAACAACACAATGTAACTCCATAGTCAATCACACTTCGGTGAAATCAAACTTGTCCACTTAGGAAGCAACACTGATTGACAATAAATTTCACATGCTGTTGTGGCAAATGGAATAGACAACTGGTGAAATTATACAGGCAATTAGCAAGACACCCCTCAATAAAGGGAGTGGTTCTGCAGGTGGTGACCACAGTCCCACTTCTCAAGTTTCCTATGTCTCCTGCGTGTTTTGTCACTTTTGAATGCTGGCGGTGCCTCACTCTAGTGGTAGCATGAGACGGAGTCTATAACCCAACAAGTGGCTCAGGTAGTGCAGCTCATTCCAGGATGGCACATCAATGCGAGCTGTGGCAAGAAGGTTGCTGTGTCTGTCAGCGTTAGTGTCCAGAGCATGAAGGCGCTACCAGGAGACAGGCCAGTACATCAGGAGACTGTGGAGGAGGCCGTAGTAGGGCAACAACCCAGCAGCAGGACCGCTACCTTCTGCCTTTGTGCAAGGAGGGAGCAGGAGGAGCACTGGCCAGAGCCCTGCACAAATGACCTCCAGCAGGCAAAAAAAACAAATGTGCATGTGTCTGCTCAAAGCGGTCAGAAACAGACTCCATGAGGGTGGTATGAGGGCCCGAACGTCCACCAGGTGGGGTTGTGCTTACAGCCCCAACACCATGCAGGACGTTTGGCATTTGCCAGAGAAACACCAAGATGGCAAATTCGCCACTGCGCGCCTGTGCTCTTCACAGATGAAAGCAGGTTCACATTGAGCACATGTGACAGACGTGACAGAGTCTGGAGACGCCGTGGAGAACGTTCTGCTGCCTGCAACATCCTCCAGCATGACCGGTTTTGGGTGGGTCAGCATGGTGTGGGGTGGCATTCTTGGGGGGCCGCACAGCCTCCATGTGCTCGCCAGAGTAGCATGACTGCATAGGTACCGAGATGAGATCCTCAACCCCTTGTGAGACCATATGCTGGTGCGGTTGGCCCTGGGTTCCTCCTAATGCACAGACAATGCTAACCTCTTGTGGCTGGAGTGTGTCAGCAGTTCCTGCAAGAGGAAGGCATTGATGCTATGGACTGGCCCGCCCGTTCCCCAGACCTGAATCCAATTGAGGCACATCTCGACGGACAATCATGTCTCGCTCCATCCACCAACGCCACGTTGCCCCACAAGACTGATCAGGGAGTTGGGGCGGCATGCTTTAGTCCAGGTCTGGGAGATCCCTCAGGAACCATCCGCCAACCTCACAGGCATGCCAGGCCGCTGTAGGGAGGTCATACAGGCACGTGGAGGCCACACACACTACTGAGCCTCATTTTGACCTTGTTTTAAAGACATTACCATCAAAGTTGGATCAGCCTGTAGTGTGGTTTTCCACTTTAATTTTGAGTGTGACTCCAAATTCCAGACCTCCCATTGGGGTTGATAAATTTGATTTCCATTGATAATTTTTGTGTGATTTTGTTGTCAGCACATTCAACTATGTAAAGAAAAAAGTATTTAATAAGAATATTTCATTCATTCAGATCTAGGATGTGTTATTTTAGTGTTCCCTTTATTTTTTTGAGCAGTGTATATACAGTAGCAGTGGGAGGGGGGGGTCAGTGAGGAGAAAGGAACAGCAGGATGATTAAATATATACAGTAGCAGTGGGAGGAGGGGGTACTCACGGGTCACTCGACTTGGGGATGAGAGCTCCCAGTTCCTTGATGCGATCGTTGATATTGAACCTCCTGCGTCTCTCAACTAGGAAGTAACATGTCAACATCGTCACCAAGGTGCTCACCAACTGTTAAACCCTAATACAAAAGTACATTTAAAGTATAGGTATCCCATTGTGGTATCCAAGTATTTAAAATCTATACTCACTCTGATTRTGATTGTCCTTTTTCTGTCGCTCCTTCATCATAGCTTTAACCTCCACCTCTACAAGACACAATTTCAAAATCAACATTTAGCGACACGATATCAGTATATTGCGGGGGGAGGGGTTTGCTAAAGACCGCTTGAAACGTCAATAAAAACATCAGATTTAAAAACAGTATTATGTTCAGAATGTTCAACAAGTTATTAGACTATAGTTCCAAGTTATATGCGGCAGAGATTTTACTTGGTGAGATGAAATTGTGAAACAGGAAAGAGGGAATAAATGAGCAGGGTTCTACGTGAGGGGCTGAGGCAGGGCTTTGTAATGAGGAACAGGGTGTGACTGACTGACTGGACAGGGGAAGTTGGGGATGAGCAATGCTGAGTAAGACCTTTAAAAAGAAAAGAGAGCGAGGGGGGAGGAGATAGAAGTCAGAGAGAGACACAGGGACAGAGTCAGAGAGAGAGACAGACACAGGGACAGAGTCAGAGAGAGAGACAGACACAGGGACAGAGTCAGAGAGAGAGACAGACACAGGGACAGAGTCAGAGAGAGACACAGACACAGGGACAGAGTCAGAGAGAGACAGACAGTCAGAAAGTTGAGAGACAGACAGTCAGAAAGTTGAGAGACAGACAGGACAGACAGGACAGACAGGTGATATTGAGTGTGATTTAGGAGAGGAACTTTTTACAGACAGAAAGAGAGAAGGGGAGATCGAGATAAGAGAGCGAGCGTTTTAATTTTTAGTGTTAAGTGTGTTTTAGACTAGAATTATTTACCGGTACCGGTTAACTCAGTCTTGACATTGTGCAGGTCAGCAGGACAGGAGTTGGAGACGGTGACGTTAGGAACAGCCATCCCTCCACTGCTGTACACATCCAGCATGTTCACTGACACCGGCAGCTGCATACACACAACAGTCACAAGATGTAAACAACAACAACAACATCATCATAAATAAAACAAGCTTTCAGAGGTCATCGACAACTGCCAAATGTAGTACTAATGCAGCCAACTATCTCCTTCATCCAAATCAAATCAAATGTTATTTGTCACACGTGCCGAATACAACGGGCAGTCGAATCAAAAGCGATACAGATTTAAGAGACAGTATTTTATTTCAATGATGTCACCAAGTATTCGACCGTATATGTCCAAGTTATTGCGGCAAGAGATTTTACTTGGTGAGATGAAATTGTGAAACATGGAGAGGGATAAAATGAGAGCAGGGTTCTACGTGAGGGGCTGAGGCAGGGCTTTGTAATGAGGAACAGGGTGTGACTGACTGACTGGACAGGGGAAGTTTGGGGATGAGACAATGCTGAGTAAGACTTTAAAAAAATAGAGACGAGGGGGGAGGAGATAGAAGTAGAGAGAGTTCAGAGAGAGAGAACAGACACAGGGCACGAGTCGAGAGAGAGAGAGAGACAGGGACAGAGACAAACACAGGGACATCGAGTCAGAGAAGAGAGACAAGTCACAGGGACAGAGTCAGAGAAAGAGAGAGACAGACAATCGGACGAGTGCAGAGAAAGACGAGAGACATGACACAGGGAAGAGTCAGAGAAAGAGAGAGAGACAGACACAGGGACAGAGTCAGGAAAGTTGACGGTTGACAGACAGACAGACAGACAGAAGACGACAGACAGACAGACAGACAGACAGACAGACAGACAGACAGAACAGACAGACAGACAGACAAGACAGACAGACAGGACAGACAGGACAGACAGGTGATATTGAGTGTGATTTAGGAGAGGAACTTTTACAGACAGAAAGAGAGAAGGGGAGATCGAGGATAAGAGAGCGAGCGTTTTTAATTTTTAGTGTTAAGTGTGTTTTAGACTAGAATATTTACGGTACGGGTTAACTCAGTCTTGACATTGTGCAGGTCAGCAGGACAGGAGTTGGACGGTGACGTTAGGAACACGCATCCCTCCACTGCTGTACACACATCCAGCATGTTCACTGACACCGGCAGTCTCATACACACAACAGTCACACATGTAAATACAACAACAACAACATAAAACAAGCTTTCAGAGGTCATCGACAACTGCCAAATGTAGTACTAATGCAGCCAACTATCTCCTTCATCCAAATCAAATCAAATGTTATTTGTCACACGTGCCGAATACAACGGGTACCTTACGTGAAATGACGAATACAACGGGTACCTTACGTGAAATGCCGAATACAACGGGGTACCTTACGGTGAAATGCCGAATACAACGGGTACCTTACCGTGAAATGCCGAATACACGGGTACTTACCGTGAAATGCCGAATACAACGGGTACCTTACAGTGAATGCCGAATACAACGGGGTACCTTACCGTGAAATGCCGATATACAACGGGTACCTTACAGTGAAATGCGAATACAACGGGGTACCTTACCGTGAAATGCCGAATACAACGGGTACCTACAGTGAAATGCCGAATACAACGGGGTACCTTACCGTGAAATGCCGAATACAACGGGGTACCTTACAGTGAAATGCGAATACACGGGGTAACCGTTACCGTGAAATGCGAATACAACGGGGTACTACGTGAAATGCCGAATACAACGGGTACCTTACCGGTGAAATGCCGAATACAACGGGGTACCTTACCGTGAAATGCGAATACAACGGGTACCTTACAGTGAAATGCCGAATACAACGGGTACCTTACGTGAAATGCCGATCAACGGGTACCTACCGTGAAATGCGAATACAACGGGGTACCTTACGTGAAATGCCCGAATACAACGGGGTACCTTACCGTGAAATGCGAATACAACGGGGTACCTTACCGTGAAATGCCGAATACAGGGGTCTTCGTGAAATTCAATACAACGGGGTACCTTACCGTGAAATGCAATAACACGGGTACCTTACCGTGAAATGCGAATACAACGGGGTAACTTACCGTGAAATGCCGAATAACAACGGGGTACCTACGTGAAATGCCGAATACAACGGGTTACCTTACCGTGAAATGCGAATACAACGGGGTACCTTACGGAAATGCCGATACAACGGGTCCTAGTGAAATGCCGAATACACAGGGGTACTTACCGTGAAATGCCGATACAACGGGTACCTTACCGTGAAATGCGAATACAACGGGGTACCTTACCGTGAAATGCCGAATACAACGGGTACCTTACCGTGAAATGCCGAATACAACGGGGTACCTTACCGTGAAATGCCGAATACAACGGGGTACCTTAACTGTGAAATGCCTAATAACAACGGGTACCTTACCGTAATGCGAATAAACGGTACCTTACCGTGAATGCCATACAGTACTACGTGAATGCTGAATAGAACAGTACCTTACCGTGAAATATTACTTACAAGCCCTTAACCACAGTGCAGTTCAAGAAATAGAGTTCAGAAAATATTTACTAAAAAATTAAAAGTAAAAAAATATTCTCTATAAAAAGTACACAAGAAAATAACTTAACAATGTGGAGGCTATTATCCAGGGGGTACCGGTACAGAGTCAATGTGGAGGCTATATACAGGGGGTACCGGTACAGAGTCAATGTGGAGGCTCTATACAGGGGGTACCGGTACAGAGTCAATGTGGAGGCTATATACAGGGGGTACCGGTACAGAGTCAATGTGGAGGCTATAATCCAGGGGGTACCGGGTACAGAGTCAATGTGGAGGCTATATACAGGGGGTACCCGGTACAGAGTCAATGTGGAGGCTATATACAGGGGTACCGTACAGATTCAATGTGGAGGCTATATACAGGGGGTACCGGTACAGAGTCAATGTGGAGGCTATATACAGGGGTACGGTACAGAGTCAATGTGGAGCTAATATACAGGGGTACGACAGTAAAGAGTCAATGTGAGGCTATATACAGGGGGTACCGTACAGAGTCAATGTGGAGGCTCTATATACAGGGGTACCGGTACGAAGTCAATGTGGAGGCTCTATACAGGGGGTACCGGTACAGAGTCAATGTGGAGGCTATATACAGGGGTACCGGTACAGAGTCAATGGGAGGCTATATACAGGGTACCGGTACAGAGTCAATGTGGAGGCTATATACAGGGGGTACCGGTAAAGAGTCAATGTGGAGGCTATATACAGGGGTACGGTACAAGAGTCAATTGTAGGCTATATAACAGGGGGTACCGGTACAGAGTCAATGTTGGAGCCTATATACGGGGGTACCGGTACAGAGTCAATGTGGAGGCTATATACAGGGGTACCGGTACAGAGTCAATGTGGATGCTATATACAGGGGGTACCGGTACAAGAGTCAATGTGGATGCTATATACAGGGGGTACCGGTACAGAGTCAATGTGGAGGCTATATACAGGGTGTTACGGTTACAGAGTCAATGTGGAGGCTATATACAGGGGGTACCGGTACAGAGTCAATTGTGGATGCTATATACAGGGGTACCGGTACAGAGTCAATGTGGATGCTATATACAGGGGTACAGGTACAGAGTCAATGTGGAGGCCTATATACAGGGGGTACCTGGTACAGAGTCAATGTGGAGGCTATATACAGGGTGTTACGGTACAGAGTCAATGTGGAGGCTATATACAGGGGGTTACCGGTACAGAGTCAATGTGGTGCTATATACAGGGGGTACAGGTACAAGAGTCAGTGTGGAGGCTATATACAGGGTGTTACGGTACAGGAGTCAATGTGGATGCTATATACAGGGGGTACGTACAGGAGTCATGTGGAGGCTATCTACGGGGGTACCGTACAGAGTCAATGTGGAGAGCCATATATCAGGGGGTACCGTACAGAGTCAATGTGGAGGCTATATACAGGGGGTACCGGTACAGAGTCAATGTGGAGGCTATATACAGGGGGTACCGGTACAGAGTCAATGGGAGGCTATATACAGGGGGTACCGATACAGAGTCAATGTGGAGGCTATATACAGGGGGTACGGTACAGAGTCAATGTGGCAGGGGGTACCGGTACACGAGTTCAATGTGCAGGGGTACCGGTACAGAGTCAATGTGCAGGGGTACGGTAAAGGAGTCAATGTGGCAGGGGTACAGGTTAATCCAGGTCATTTTTAAAGTGACTATGAAGCCCATTGAACACGCAGTACAAAA
>NW_019943697.1:40267-49045 GCF_002910315.2 Salvelinus sp. IW2-2015 | reverse complement strand
TTACCTTACTTGAAATGCGAATACAACGGGTACCTTACCGTGAAATGACGAATACAACGGGTACCTTACCGTGAAATGCCGAATACAACGGGTACCTTACCGTGAAATGCCGAATACACGGGTACCTACCGTGAAATGCCGAATACAACGGGGTACTGTTAATGAAATGCCGAATACACGGGGACTTACGTGAAATGCCGAATACAACGGGTACCTTACAGTGAAATGCCGATACAACGGGGTACCTTACCGTGAAATGCCGAATACAACGGTACTTACAGTGAAATGCCGAATACAACGGGGTACCTTCCGTGAAATGCGAATACAACGGGTACCTTACAGTGGAAATGCCGAATACAACGGGGTACCTTACCGTGAAAATGCCGAATACAACGGGTAACCTTACCCGGAAATGCCGAATACAACGGGGTACCTTACCTGTGAAATGCGAATACAACGGGGTACCTTACCGTGAAATGCCGAATACAACGGGTACCTTACAGTGAAATGCGATACAACGGGGTCCTTACCGTGAAATGCCAATACAACGGGTACCTTACCGTGAAATGCCGAATACAACGGGGTACCTTACCGTAAATGCCGAATACAACGGGGTACCTTACCGTGAAATGCCGAATACAACGGGTACCTTACGTGAAATGCGAATAACAACGGGGTACCTTACGTGAAATCCAAATAAACACGGGGTACTACCGTGAAATGCCAACACGGGGTACCTTACGTGATATGCGAATACAACGGGTACCTTACCGTGAAATGCCGAATCAACGGGGTACCTTACCGTGAAATGGCCGAATAAACGGGTACTACTGAGAACGTGAAATGCGAATACAACGGGGGTACCTTACCGTGAAATGCGATATACAACGGGTACTTACGTGAAAGCGAATACAAGGGGTACCTTACCGTGAAATGCCGAATACAACGGGGTACCTTACCGTGAAATGCCGAATACAACGGGGTACCTTACCGTGAATATGCCGAATACAACGGGGGTAACCTTACCGTGAAATGGCGAATACAACGGGTACCTTACCGTGAAATGCCGAAACAACGGGGTACCTTAACGTGAAATTGCCGAATACAACGGGTACCTTACCGTGAAATGCGAATACAACGGGTTACCTTACCGTGAATGCCGATACAACGGTACCTTACCGTGAAATGCTGAATAGAACAGGTACCTTACCGTGAAATATTTACTTACAAGCCCTTAACCAACAGTGCAGTTCAAGAAATAGAGTTCAGAAAATATTTACTAAATAAATTAAAAGTAAAAAATATTTCTCTATCACAAAGTAACAAAGAAAATAACTTAACAATGTGGAGGTTATACAGGGGGTACCGTACAAGTCAATGTGGAGCTATATACAGGGGGTACCGGACAGAGTCAATGTGGAGGCTCTAACAGGGGTACCGGTACAGAGTCAATTTGGAGGCTATATACAGGGGGTACCGGTACAGATCAATGTGGAGCTATATACAGGGGGTATCCGTACAGAGTCAATGTGGAGGCTATATACAGGGGGTACCGGTAACAGAGTCAATGTGGAGGCTATATACAGGGGTACCGGTACAGAGTCAATGTGGAGGCTTATACAGGGGGTACCGGTACAGAGTCATGTGGAGGCTTATACAGGGGGTACCGGTACAGAGTCAATGTGGAGGCTATATACAGGGGTACAGTACAGAATCAATGTGGAGGCTATATACAGGGGTACCGTACAGAGTCCAATGTGGAGGCTATATACAGGGGGTACCGGTACAGAGTCAATGTGGAGGCTTATCAGGGGGTACCGGTACAGAGTCATGTGGAGCTTTACGAGGGGTACCGTACAGAGTCAATGTGGAGGCTATATACAGGGGTACCTGTACAGAGTCAATGTGGAGGCTATATACAGGGGGGTACCGGTACAGAGTCAATTGGAGGCTATATACAGGGGGTACCGTACAAGAGTTCAATTGTGTAGGCTATATACAGGGGGTACCGGTACAGAGTCAATGTGGAGGCTAATACAGGGGGTACCGGTACAGAGTCAATGTGGAGGCTAATACAGGGGGTACCGGTACAGAGTCAATGTGGATGCTATATACAGGGGGTACCGTACAGAGTCACATGTGGATGCTATATACAAGGGGTACGGTACAGAGTCAATGTGGAGGCTATATACAGGGTGTTACGGTACAGAGTAACAATGTGGAGGCTATATACAGGGGTACCGGTACAGAAGTCAATGTGGATGCTATATACAGGGGTACCGGTACAGAGTCAATGTGGATGCTATATACAGGGTACGGTACAGAGTCAATGTGGAGGCTAACAGGGGTCGACAGAGTCAATGTGGGAGCCTATATACAGGGTGTTACGGTACAGAGTCATGTGGAGGCTATATACAGGGGGTACCGGTACAGAGTCAATGTGGATGCTATATAGGGGTACAGGTACAAGAGTCAGTGTGGAGGCTATATATCAGGGTGTTACGGTACAGAGTCAATGTGGATGCTATATTACAGGGGGTACCGGTACAGAGTCAATGTGGAGGCTATATATCAGGGGGTACCGGTACAGAGTCAATGTGGAGGCTATATACAGGGGTACCGGTACAGAGTCAATGTGGAGGCTATATACAGGGGGTACCGGTACAGAGTCAATGTGGAGGCTATATACAGGGGGTACGGTACAGAGTCAATGTGGAGCTAAAAGGGGGTACCGATACAGAGTCAATGTGAGGCTATATACAGGGTACCGCGTACGCGGTCAATGTGCAGGGTACCGGTACAGAGTCAATGTGCAGGGTACCGTACAGAGAATCAACGGTACAGAGTCAATGTGCAGGGGTACAGGTTAATCCAGGTCATTTTTAAAGTGACTATGAAGCCCATTGAACACGCAGTACAAAACAGAATATGTTGTGACATCAGAGGTCTAAGAGCTACATTGATTATTGGGAGTCGCAACAAACCAGGACACGGCTCCACTGATAACCTCCCTGGAACGTTGATAATGTGAATTCCAGACTTTTTTTTCCTTCCCTTCTAGATGTCTACGTAACAGACAAGATGAGGGTTGCAAAATTCCAATATCTTTCCCCAGATTCCCTGCTGGTTCTCCATAAATTCTGGTTGGAAGAGTCCTGGAATCAGGAGGGAATCAGAAGGGAATCAGAGGGGAATCGGGAGGGTGAATCAGGAGGGGAATCGGGAGGGTGAATCAGAGGGAATCGGGAAGGTGAATAAGAGGGAATCGGGAAGGGTGAAATCAAAGGGAATCGGGAAGGTGAATCAGAGGAATCGGAGGTATCAAGAGGAATCGGGATGGGTGAATCAAGAGGGAATCGGGAGGGTGAATCAAGAGGGAATCGGGAGGTGAATCAAGAGGAATCGGGAGGGTGAATCAAAAGGGAATCGGGAGGGTGAACTAAGAGGGAATCGGGAGGGTGAATCAAGAGGGAATCGGGAGGTGAACATCGAAGAGGGATCAGGAATAATCTAACAGGATTTCTGGAAAATTCTGGTAATTTGGGGGAAATTACTGGAATTTGCGACCCCTGTGTCGATTAAAAACCTTCTGTCCAGTCGTCCCACTGTGGCCATACTTACAGAGTGGAAACATGGGAAACTATTAAAATGGCGGTTTTCTACAGAATGATTTAGTAATATACTGCCATTTAGCAGCCGCTTTTATCCAAGGAGTCTTCCAGGAATAGGTGCATCCCATTTACACACAATGTTTGATGTTGTCGTGACGCTGAAGATGACGAACGTGAAGTTTGAAAAACTGTGAAAATGTCCCTTTACAGAATATGTTGTGACATCAGAGGTCTAAGAGCTATATTGATTATTGGTGAGTCTCAACAAACCAGGACACGGCTCCACTGATAACCTCCCTGGAACGTTGATAATGTGAATTCCAGACTTTTTTTCCTTCCCTTCTAGATGTCTACGTAACAGACAAGATGAGGGTTGCAAAATTCCAATATCTTTCCCCAGATTCCCTGCTGGTTCTCCATAAATTCTGGTTGGAAGAGTCCTGGAATCAGGAGGGGAATCAAGAGGGAATCAGGAGGGGAATCGGGAGGGTGAATCAGGAGGGGAATCGGGAGGGTGAATCAAGAGGGAATCGGGAAGGTGAATCAAGAGGGAATCGGGAGGGTGAATCAAGAGGGAATCGGGAAGGTGAATCAAGAGGGAATCGGGAGGGTGAATCAAGAGGGAATCGGGAGGGTGAATCAAGAGGGAATCGGGAGGGTGAATCAAGAAGGAATCGGGAGGGTGAATCAAGAGGGAATCGGGAGGGTGAATCAAGAGGGAATCGGGAGGGTGAATCAAGAGGGAATCAGGAATAATCTAACCAGGATTTCTGGAAAATCTGGTAATTTGGGGGAAATTACTGGAAATTTGCGACCCCCGTGTCGATTAAAAACCTTCTGTCCAGTCGTCCCCACTGTGGCCATACTTACAGAGTGGAAACATGGGAAACATATTAAAATGGCGGTTTTCTACAGAATGATTTAGTAAATATACTGCCATTTAGCAGCCGCTTTTATCCAAGGAGTCTTACAGGAATAGGTGCATCCCATTTACACACAATGTTGATGTTGTCGTGACGCTGAAGATGACGAACGTGAAGTTGAAAACTGTGAAATGTCCCTTTAAAAAACAGACACCATGCTGAGTGTGCACCATTTTAATACATTATCTCGCAACGGTCAATATGACCAACACTATCTAATATTCACAACAGGAGCCACAGAGTACAGTAACAAATACGTTAGCATGTCTACATCTCTGTTTCATTAACAGAGTACAGTAACAAATACGTTAGCATGTCTACATCTCTGTTTCATTAACAGAGTACAGTAACAAATACGTTAGCATGTCCACCAGACAAGCCAGAGCCTGTAGAAAGCTACAATGTCAAAATCAACTCAGTGAGAAACCAAAAGAAATCCAGTCAAAAACCACATCTCATCTAACCTCTTCAAAACACAGAACCCACATCTCATCTAACCTCTTCAAAACACAAAACCCACATCTCGTCTAACCTCTTCAAAACACAAAACCCACATCTCGTCTAACCTCTTCAAAACACAAAACCCACATCTCGTCTAACCTCTTCAAAACACAAAAACCACATCTCGTCTAACCTCTTCAAAACACAAAAACCACATCTCGTCTAACCTCTTCAAAACACAAAAACCACATCTCATCTAACCTCTTCAAAAACCACATCTCATCTAACCTCTTCAAAACACAAAAACCACATCTCATCTAACCTCTTCAAAACACAAAAACCACATCTCATCTAACCTCTTCAAAAACCACATCTCATCTAACCTCTTCAAAACACAAAATCATTCTAATTCATTTCATACAGATTCCACACAACAAGGAAATGTATTTTACCTCAATCTTGTTATCATGCTGCAGAACAACTAAAATCCTCATCTTTCTCCTGCCAAACCGCTCTGACACTTCTCCTTTCTCTCCGAACAGACAGTTGAGAAATGGACAAACGTCTTCAGCGGTGGGGGGGGGGACACCTCTCTCTCTCTCTGATCCACGGTTAGCTAACTTTTAGTCTACACAGTTAAGCTATCAGCGTTCTACACACAGCCCCCACCCCGTCTATCCTCCAACACCATGCAGGTTGACGGACCACACCCCACTCTGCCCTGGCCACACCCCCCACGTCTTTCCAATTCCCTGAGTTTCTGCCTCTCTTCATCAAGGAGACTGCTCTTTCTATTCCCTGCAGTTCTGCCTCTCTTCATAAAGGAGACTGGTTTTTCTATTCCCTGAGTTCTGCCTCTCTTCATCAAGGAGACTGCTCTTTCTATTCCCTGAGTTCTGCCTCTCTTCATCAAGGAGACTGCTCTTTCTATTCCCTGAGTTCTGCCTTCTTCATCAAGGAGACTGGTCTTTCTATTCCTGAGTTCCTGCTCTCTTCATCATCGTCGCTGCTCTTTCTATTCCTGAGTTCTGCCCTCTCTTCATCATCGTCGCTGCTCTTTCAATTCCCTGAGTTTCTGCCCTCTTCATCAAGGAGACTGCTCTTTCTATTCCCTGAGTCTGCCTCTCTTCATCAAGGAGACTGGTCTTGAGAAAACCTTCTGGTGCGCGTATAGAATTTAACAGCCTCAAATGTATTTCCTGTTCCTGTTTGTTCTCTCCTGCTTATTTCAGCTGCATTTTGTATTCTCAATGTATACATCATGTTTAAATTTTAATGTTTTATATTGATTACAGTTTTTATACTGACCCTGCCCCCCCCTCCCGCTGCAGCCCGTCTCTTGTCCTCCAATCAAATCGGGCACAAATAAAGCTAAACATAGTGACGTGACTCTGTCCCCCCCCCTCCCTCCCTCTCTCTGCAGCGTTGTCCCAACCCCCCTCTGACACGGCGTCTCCCTCCTCCGGCTCGGTGATGACGTCCGGGTGTTGATGAGGCAGGAGCTGATGCGCCAGCAGGCCAGGGACCAGGAGAGGAAGAGAGGCCCAGCAGCAGGTCTCCTCAGCCCAGCTACGCACCACCGACTCCTCCCCAGCCATCTCCGTGGCCCCAGGGCATCCCGGAGCCAGACCTCGCCCCTGCCCAGGTCCCTGTGGAGGTCCTCAAGGTAGGTCACGCCCTGCTGGAGCGCTCTGACCATTGTATTTGAGGAGGACTTGCGCTTGCTCGTGACAACAAACGTCTTATCTGTTTGTGCTTATTAAAACGATAGAGTCTTACAGTTCATTTATAACCACGATTATAATGTGTTATACCTGCATTTATTCATGTGACTAATCTGACCATCTCTCTCTCTCTCCTGTAGGTTCAGACACACCTGGTAAAACCCGACTTGGTATCACATCCAGGCCTCCAGAGACAACAAGTTAAACACTACCTCTCCTCCACCCTCGGGAACAAAGTGACCAATCAGACGCTGGGCGCCTCCCCCTCGCCTCAGTCCGTATCCGCCCCCTCTCTCCAGCCCTGCAGCCAGCAGCCTCCCAGCCGCCATTGGCTGTGCTCAGCCTGAGCTCCAACAAAGAGGAGGTATATCACCGTTAGAAACATACAGATACAAAAATAATACTGTCTTCGTCTGGGTCTGGTCTGCTGTTCTTGGTCTGTTGACTGGAACTGGGTCTGTCTGTCTGACTGGAACTGGTCTGTCTGTCTGGAACTGGTTCTGTCTGTCTGACTGGGGCTGGTCTTGTCTGTCTGACTGGAACTGGTCTGTCTGTTCTGACTGGGGCTGGTCTGTCTGTCTGTCTGACTGGGGGCTGTGTCTGTCTGTCTGACTGGGGCTGGTCTGTCTGTCTGACTGGGCTGGTTCTGTGCTTGACTGGATCTGGGGTGTTCTGTCTGTTGACTGGCTGGTTGTCTGTCCTGACTGGGCTGGTCTGTCTGTCTGACTGGGGGTCTGTGCTGTCTGACTGCTGGTCTGCTGACTGGAATCTGGTCTGTCTGTCTGACTGGGGCTGGTCTGTCTGTTCTGGACTGGGAACTGGTCTGTCTGTCTGACTGAGGGGGTCTGGTCTGTCTGTCTGACTGGAACTGGTCTGTCTTCTGACTGGGGCTGGTCTGTCTGTCTGTACTGGGGGCTGGTCTGTTCTTGTCCTGACTGGGGCTGGTTCTGTCTGTCTGACTGGGCTGGTCTGTCTGTCTGACTGGGGCTGGTCTGTCTGTTCTGACTGGGGCTGTCTGTTCTGTCTGACTGGGGCTGTCGTCTGTCTGTTCTGTACTGGGGAACTGGTCCTGTCTGTCTGACTGGGGCTGGTCTGTCTGTCTGTCTGACTAGGGGCTGGTCTGTCTGTCTGACTGACTGGACTGGTCTGTCTGTCTGACTGGGGCTGGTCCTGTCTGTCTGATCTGGGGCTGGTCTGTCTGTCCTGACTGGGGCTCTGGTCTGTCTGTCTGACTGGAACTGGTCTGTCTGTCTGGACTGGTGGACTGGTGCTGTCTGTCTGACTGACTGGACTGGTCTGTCTGTCTGACTGGGGCGTCTGGTCTGTCTGTCTGACTGGACACTGGGTCTGTCTGTCTGACTGCCTCTGGGGCTGGGTCTGTCTGTCTGACTGGAACTGGTTCTGACTGGGGCCTGGTCTGTCTGTCTGTCGTCTGACTGGGGCTGGTCTTGGTTCTGACTGGTTGGCTGGTCGTTCTGTGTCTGACTGGAACTGGTTCTGTCGTTCTGACTGGGGCTGGTCTGTCTGGTCTGACTGACTGGTCTGTTCTGTCTGACTGGGCTGGTCTGTCCTGGTGCTGACTGGGGGCTGGTCTGTTGCTGTCTGACTGGGGGCTGGTCTGTCCTGTCTGACTGGGGCTGGTCTGTCTGTCCTGACTGGGGCTGGTCTGTCTTGTCTGACTGGGGCTGGTCTGTCTGCCTGACTGGACCTGGGTCTGTCTGCTGACTGTGGGGCTGGTTCTGTCTGTCTGACTGGGGGCTGGTCTGTCCTGTCTTGACTGGGGCTGTCTGTCCTGTCTGACTGGGGGCTGGTTGTCTGTCTGACTGGGGCTGGGTCTGTTCTGTTCTGACTGGGGCTGGTCTGTCTGTCTGACTGGGGCTGGTCTGCTGTCTGACTGGGGCTGGTTCTGTCCTGTCTGACTGGGGCTGGTCTGTCTGTCTGACTGGGGCTGGTCTTCTGTCTGTCTGCTGGAACTGGTCTGTTCTGGACTGGGGCTGTCTCTGTCTGTCTGACTGGGGCTGGTCTGTCTGTCTGACTGACTGCTGGTCTGTCTGTGCTTCCCGTTCCCTGCAACCCGCG
>NW_019943697.1:8491-36069 GCF_002910315.2 Salvelinus sp. IW2-2015 | reverse complement strand
GGAGCGCGAGTAGATGTGGGAGGGAGGAGTAGAGTGGGGAGGGAGGGGGTAGATGTGGGAGGGAGGGAAGGGTAAGATGTGGAGGAGGGAGGTGAGGGAGATGAGGTAATGTGGGGAGGGAGGGAGGGTAGATGTGGAGGGAGGGAGGGTAGATGAGGGTAGATGTGGGAGGGGAGGGAGGGAGGGTAGAGTGAGGGTAGATGTGGGAGGGAGGGAGGGTGGAGATGTGGGAGGGAGGAGGGTAGATGGAGGGTAGATGTGGGAGGGAGGGAGATGTAGATGTGTGGAGGGAGGGAGGGAGGGAGATGTGGGGAGGGAGGGTAGGATGAGGGATAGATGTGGGAGGAGGAGGGTAGATGTGGGAGGGGGGAGGGAGGTAGATGTGGGAGGGTAGAGAGGGTAGATGTGGGAGGGAGGGAGGAGTAGATGGGTAATGTGGAGGGAGGAGGGAGATGAGGGTAGATGTGGGAGGGAGGGAGGGTAGATGGGAGGGAGGAGGAGGGTAGATGTGGGGAGGGAGGAGGGTAGATTGAGGGTAGAGGGGGAGGGGGTAGATGAGGGTAGAGTGGAGAGGGTAGATGAGGGTAGATGTGGGAGGAGGAGGGTTAGATGTGGGAGAGGAGGGTAGATGAGGTAGATGTGGAGGAGGGAGGGGGGTAGATGTGGGAGGGAGGGAGGGAGGTAGAGTGGGAGGGAGGGGAGGGTAGATGAGGGTAGATGTGGGAGGAGGGAGGGTAGATGTGGGAGGGAGGAGGGAGGGTAAGATGTGGGAGGAGGGAGGGTAAGATGAGGTAGATGTGGGAGGGAGGGAGGGTAGAGTGGGAGGGTAGATGAGGGTAGAGTGGAGGGAGGAGGGAGGGTACGATGTGGAGGGGAGGGAGGGAGGGAGGGAGAGAGATGTGCATCATGTCACCTCTTCCTCTACTGACCCCAGAGCTGTTTGTATTTCAGATGGAAGACGTGATCGATGACATCATCAGTCTTGAATCCAGTCTCAAACGATGAGTTCTTTACGTTGATCGATCTGGACTACAGGTGGCCAACACGGTATGTAGTAAAACACATACAATTATCTAAAAACCTTATATACACGGTACGTATTAAAACATAGTACCCAGGACATATGACGATGCGTTCACTCCTGGGGATGAATGATTCATCTGTAAACCCCGCTTCTTGAAAATGAAACTAATGTATGTGAATGATACCGCTGCAACCAGTCGATTTATGGAATCCTCTTCGATCTTCTCCAGAGGCGGTCACTGAAAGGTGACCTTTGCTCTTATTGGGCTTATCAACACATTGTCTTGTGTCTCAGTTGAGTGTCCATGCTGTTTGTGTTGTCGGAGATCATTGATTTGTAAAAAATCTTTTTGGGGGGGGAAGCAGGGTAGTTAGATGTCAAGTCAGAGACAGTGGAATCCATCCTGGCGATGAGAGTCAACATAGTGGTCTGACAGTGGTCAGGACAGATGGGTAGAGTGGGTGTGGCCAGGACAGGTGGTAGAGTGGGTGTGGCCAGGACAGAGTGGGGTGTGCCAGGACAGAGTGGGGTGTGGCCAGACAGAGTGGGGGTGGGCCAGTGGAGGTTGCAGGACAGAGTGGGTGTGTGGCCAGGACAGAGTGGGGTGTGGCCAGGACAGAGTGGGGTGTGGCGCAGGACAGAGTGGGTGTGGCCAGCAGAAGTGGGGGGTGGCCAGGGCAGAGTGGGGTGTGGCCAGGGCAGAGTGGGGTGTGGCCAGGGCAGAGTGGGGGGGTGTGGCCAGGCAGAGTGGGGTGTGTGGCCAGGGCAGAGTGGGGGTGTGGCCAGGCAGAGTTGGGGGGTGTGGCAGGGCAGAGTGGGGGGGTGTGGCCAGGGCAGAGTGGGGGGTGTGGCCAGGGCAGAGTGGGGGGTGTGGCCAGGGCAAGTGGGAGTGTCGGCCAGTGGCAGTACAGTCTCCTTGATGAAGAGGCAGAACTCAGGGAATAGAAAGAGCAGTCTCCTTGATGAAGAGAGGCAGAATTCAGGGAATAGAAAGAGCAGTCTCCTTGATGAAGAGAGGCAGAACCCAGGGAATTGAAAGAGCAGCGACGATGATGAAGAGAGGCAGAACTCAGGGAATAGAAAGACCAGTCTCCTTGATGAAGAGAGGCAGAACTCAGGGAATTGAAAGACCAGTCTCCTTGATGAAGAGAGGCAGAACTCAGGGAATAGAAAGACCAGTCTCCTTGATGAAGAGAGGCAGAACTCAGGGAATTGAAAGAGCAGCGACGATGATGACGATGATACTATGTAGATAGTCCAATATGTAGCGGTTAAGGTCCGCGGGTTCAGATTGCTGTGCACTGTTACAAGTCAGTTTCCAACGAGGACAACTGAAAGTACAGGACACTATTCTCACAAGACTCTGTCGTTACATAGAGATACAGTATATTTCCATCCTGCTGAGTGACTCACTGGGAAGCCCCTAGAACTCAACTAAACCCTACACCCTAGAGCCTACACCCTAAACCCTAAAGCCTAGTAGCTTCACACAGGAAGTCTAACTCTGCTGTCATCGTCCTAGTAGCCATACCAGATCAGCCACTAGAAACTGAAACCCTTCACCCTAAACCCTTCACCCTAAACCCAGTAGCCATACCAGATCAGTCACTAGGAACTAAAACCCTACACCCTAAACCCTACACCCTAAACCCTCTGCTGTTAACGTCTTCCTCAGTCGCCCCTGGATACACACAAGGAGACGAGGGAATCAAAACTACAAACCAAGTCACCTTACACCTTACCTTCACTCTGGGAGGGCTTTCCCAGTCAGAAGTGACCTTACCTTCACTTTGGGAGGGCTTTCCCAGTCAGAAGTGACCTTACCTTCACCCTGAAAGGCCTTTCCCAGTCAGAAGTGATCTTACCTTCACCCTGGGAGGGCTTTCCCAGTCAGAAGTTCCCACGACATGATCACGCTTGAACTAACATGACTATCTAAGGTTGTGGGAGTCCAAGATGTAGATCAACATGACGAAGGTTGTGTGAAGTTACTACTGTGACCTTCAACATCGAACACAACCTCTCCAAAGTGGAAATGAAGATGTATAAAATCTTTGTAAGCATTGTAAATGTTCCCCTATCGAGATGCCAACGCTGTCACTGAACACATTACAAGTAACAATCAAATCAAACATTTTGTCTTTAAATAGGTCACACAAATACTACCATTACTACTGGAGAATGTCCTAACAGATTGTCTACTCCAAACACCTTCTCTCCTGTCCGTCCCCCACCACCCCAAAAAAAGAGACTAATAACATTGCCTTCAACTCTCATCCTCCTCGATGTGTCCGTGTATTCTTGCTGAGTCACTGTGAATACACTGTGGGATTTCCCAGGGGTTTAGACAAGAGGAGAAACAACAGTAACCTGATTGTCTGTCTCTCCGTGAAGCAGAGAGAATCATTTCCTTATTCCTCGTGTTACTATTTTTCTTTCTATCATAAAGGTTTTTAAACTCTGCATTTGTTTGATAAAGGGCTCGTAAAAGCAAGCGTTTCGCGGTTAAGTCTACACCCGTTGTATTCGGCGCATGTGAACAAATACAATTCGATTGGATTGAGCTAGGCAGTGCACAGACAAGTTTTGGTAAACAGTTCCGTGCACATGATGGACAGGGGAGGACAAGAATGGGAGGTTAGACCGACATGAAGATGGTATCTGGTCTGACCTAGAACAGTGTGTGTGTGTGTGTGTGTGTGTGTGTGTGTGTGTGTCTGTGTTGTGTATGTGGTAGAAATGTCTGTCTGTCTGTCTGTCTGTCTGTCTGTCTGTCTGTCTGTGAGAGTGTAGAACAGTGGTGTGTGTGTGCTGTGAGTCAGTGTAGAACAGTGTGTGTGAGTGTGAGTATATATTTATATATATATTCACCTCAGAGTGATGGGCTGGCTCTTCAGCTGGTAGAAGGTATCAGAGTCTGAAGGGAGGATGCTCTCACCCTCGATATCTGCTACTATCCCGACTCAGGTAGGAGAGGCTCCACACTGGAAACAAAACAACAACATACAACTACAGGTCAGTAACATACAACAACATACAACTACAACTACAGGTCAGTAACATACAACTACAGGTCAGTAATACAACAGACAGTACAACTACAAACACGGTCAGTAACATACAACTACAGGTCAGTAACATACAACAACATACAACTACAACTACAGGTCAGTAAACATACAACTACAGGTCAGGAACATACAACAACATTCAAACAACAGGTCAGTAACATTCAAACAACAGGTCAGTAACATTCAAACAACAGGTCAGTAACATACAACTACAGGTCTGTAACATACAACTAAAGGTCAGTAACATAACAACACAGGTCAGTAACATACAACTACAGGTCCAGTAACATACAACTACAGGTCAGTAACATACAACTACAGGTCAGTGATATACAACAACAATACAACTACAGGCCAGAACACACAACTACAGGTCAGTAACATACAACAACATACAACTACAGGCCAGTAACACACAACTACAGGTCAGTAACATACAACAACATACAACTACAGGTCAGTAAATACAAAACATACCAACTACAGGTCAGTAACATACAACAACATAACAACTACAGGTCAGTAACATACAACTACAGGCCAGTAACACACAACATACAGGTCAGTAAAATACAACTACAGTTCAGTAGCATACAACAACAGGTCAGTAACATACAACTACAGGTCAGTGATATACAACAACATACAACTACAGGCCAGTAAACACAACTACAGGTCAGTAACATACAACAACATACAACTACAGGTCAGTAACATACAACACACATACAAATACAGGTCAGTAACATACAACAACAGGTCAGTAACATAAACAACATACAACTACAGGCCAGTAACACACAACTACAGGTCAGTAACATACAACTACAGGTCAGTAACATACAACTACAGGTCAGTAGCATACAACAACAGGTCAGTAACATACACTACAGGTCAGTACACATACAACTACAAGGTCAGTAACATACAACTACAGGTCAGTAGCATACAACAACGTACAACTACAGATCAGTACACGCAACTACAGGTCAGTAGCACGCAACTACAGGTCAGTAACATACAACTACAGGTCAGTAACATACAACACATCAGGTCAGTAACATACAACTACAGGTCAGTAACATACAACTACAGTCAGTAACAACAACAGGTCAAGTAAATACAACTACAGGTCAGTAACATACACTACAGGTCAGTAGCATACAACAACGTACAACTACAGATCAGTAACACGCAACTACAGGTCAGTAGCACGCAACTAACAGGTCAGTAACATACAACAACAGGTCAGTAACATCACAACTACAGGTCAGTAACATACAACAACAGGTCAGTAACATACAACTACAGGTCAGTAACATACAACTACAGGTCAGTAGCATACAACAACGTACAACTACAGATCAGTAACACGCAACTACAGGTCAGTAGCACGAACTACAGGTCAGTAACATACAACAACAGGTCAGTAACAACAACAACAGGTCAGTAAACATACAACAACAGGTCAGTAAATACAACACAGGTTCAGTAACATACAACTACAGGTCAGGTAACATACAACTGTGTCAGTAACAGCAACTAGCAGGTCAGTAACATACAACAGCATACAACACAGGTCAGTAAACAACAACAGGTCATAACATACAACTACAGGTCAGTAACATACAACACAGGTCAGTAACATACAACTACAGGTCAGTAACATACAGGCGGTTGGATAAGAATATACACTATACAGTGCATTCAGAAAGTATTCAGACCCCTTGACCTTTTCCACATTTTGTTACGTTACAGCCTTGTTCTAAAATAGATTAAATACATTTTCTCCCTCATCAATCTACACCCAATACACCATAATGAAAAAACTAATTTTTTTAAAGAAATGTCAGTAAATGTATTAAAAAGACGGAAATACTTTATTTACATAAGTATACAGACTCTTTGCTAAGGGACTCGAAATTGAGATCAGGTGCATCCTGTTTCTATTGATCATCCTTGAGATGTTTCTACAAATTGATTGGAGTCCACCTGTGGTAAATTCAATTGATTGGACATGATTTGGAAAGGCACACACCTGTCTATATAAAGGTCCCACAGTTGACAGTGCATGTCAGAGCAAAAACCAAGCCACGAGGTCAAAGGAATTTTCCGTAGAGCTCCGAGACAGGATTGTGTCGAGGCACAGATCTGGGGAAGGGTACCAACACATTTCTGCAGCATTGAAGGTCTCCAACAACACAGTGGCCTCCATCATGGCATCATGGATCATGGATGGATCAAGTCTGTAACCACTAAGACTCTTCCAAGAGCTGGCCACCCGGCCAAACTGAGCAATCGGGGGAGAAAGGCCAGACACGAGTTAGCGAGATCCTATAGGCCCGTTCTAGCATATACTTGCATATATCCATTAGGTTACGCCTACCTGATGGTCAAACTGACAGAGCTCCAGAGTTYCTCTGTGGAGWTGGGAGAACCTTCCAGAAGGACAACCATCTCTGCAGCACTCCACCAATCAGKCCTTTATGRTAGACGGAAGCCGCTCCTCAGTAAAAAGCACATGACAGCCAGCTTGAAGTTTGCCAAAAGGCACCTAAAGAACTCTCAGACCATGAGAAATAAGATTCTCTGGTCTGATGAAACCAAGATTGAACTCTTTGGCCTGAATGCCAAGCATCACMTCTGGAGGAAACCTGGCACCATCCCTACGGTGAAGCATGGTGGTGGCAACATCATGCTGTGAGGATGTTTTTCAGCGGCAGGGACTGGGATGCTAGTTAGGATGGAGGGAAAGATGAACAAAGCAAAGTACAGATAGATCCTTGATGAAAACGTGCTCCAGAGCGGCCCTGCCAGAGCTCGGACTTGAACCTCATCGAATATCTCTGGAGAGACCTGAAAATAGCTGTGCAGCGACGCTCCCCATCCAACCAGACAGCTTGAGAAGAATAGGAGAAACTCCTCAAATACAGGTGTGCCAAGCTTGTAGCGTCATACCCAAGAAGACTTGATGCTGTAATCGCTGCCAAAAGGTCTTCAACAAAGTACTGAATAAAGGGTCTGAATACTTGTTAGGTGAGGCAGGGTAGCCTAGTGGTTAGAGTGTTGGACTAGTAACCGAAAGGTTGCTAGATCGAATCCCCAAGCTGACAAGGTAAAAATCTGTCATTMTGTCCCTGAACAAAGCAGTTTAACCCACTGTTCCCCGGTAGGCCGTCATTGTAAATAAGAATTTGTTCTTAACTGACTTTCCTAGTTAAATAAAGGTAAAAATAAATAAAACTTATGTAAATGTGATATTTCAGGGTTTTTTTTATTTTATAAATTTGCACAAAAAAAAGTGTATATATATATATATATATATATATATATATATGTGTGTGTGTTTTTGCTTTTCATTATAGGGTGTTGTGTGTAGATTGATGAGGGGGGAAAAACTATAATCAATTTTAGAATAAGGCTGTAACGTAACAATGTGGAAAGAGTCAAGGGTTGTGCATATTTTCTGAAGGCGCTGTATATTTACTGAACAAAACTATAAACACAACATGTAAAGTGTAGATCACATGTTTCATGAGCTGAAATAAAAGATCCCAGAAATGTTCCATACTCACAAAAAGCATATTTCTCTTCTTTTTTTTCTACATCCCAGTTAGTGAGCATTTCTCCTTTGCCAAGATATATATCCACCTGATAGGTGTGGAATATCAATAAGCTGATTATCATTACACAGGTGCACCTTGTGCTGGGAGACAAAAGGCCACTAAAAGGTGCAGTTTTGTCACACGACACAATGCTACAGATGTCTCAAGTTTTGAAGGAGCACGCAAATGGCATGTTGACTGCAGGAATGTCCACCAGAGCTGTTGCCAGAGAATTGAATGTTAATTTCTCTACCATAAACCGCCTCCAACGTTGTTTTATAGAATTTACATTAAGTCCAACCAGACTAAAAACCCTGGGCCACATGTAACCATGCCAGCCCAGGACTTCCATATCCTGCTTCTTTACCTGCGGGAGACCAGCCACCTGGACAGCTGATGAAACTGAGGAGCATTTATGTCTGTAATAAAGCTATTTATGTCTGTAATAAAGCCCTTTTGTGGGGAAAAACTCATTCTGAATGGCTGCGCCCCTGCCCAGTCAGGTAAAATCCATAGATTAGGGCCTCATGAATTTATTTAAATTGACTGATTTCCATATATAACTGTAATTCAGTACAAATGTTTAATTGTTACATATATATTTTTGTTTAGTATACATTATAGCAGGTCTCGTCAGTAGCCTAGGCTGAGGGGAAAAATAGATCCAAATACACCAAACCCGGATGCCAAGCAGACGTCCACAGAATGTAAACACGGAAACGCCGCCAAGATGTCTTGTTCTAGAATTACCACCGACGAATGACACCGCGACGACAGAACCATATACGAGCTCATATTAGTCTTTATGACTATTATGATATGAAAACAATAATATATCCGACTCACCAATAAATGAATCCCGTTGCCTTCAGGAGAAAAATAACTGAAAGCCCGTTAGCTTGAAACCCGAGTAATGGAATTCAATAATCGGTTCTTGGTGGGAAAATATTCCAGTCTCACAATTAGGTTTATGCAGAAAAACGAGAATTAGTTTGTCAAAACAAAAATGTCGTTTTTTATTTGATAGAATAGGAAGCCATGTTGTCGTCATAAAGAGGAGAATGTAGCTTTCTGCTCCGCTCAACGGTTAAACCGACAAAACATTTATAGAAACCTCATCAACATTCAACTAGGGCCCACCAAAAATATATGTTTTTGCCTCAGCGATCAAATGACCGTTAAGACAATAAAATCTAAGAATGCCCTTTGTATCCTAAGAAATTGGCTTGTTACATCGTATTAGTTGCTTAGGCTACAGCGCGACAAAATGACAGGCATCCGTAGCGTTGCTAAAAATAGGAAGCTAGTGAACTAAACCCATTACTACCCGGACTACTATAAATCACGCACCAACTTTCTGTCTAATGAAACGTTATAATATTGTAGCCTAACAGTAGTTAATGACTGTAGAACATTGTAGTGTAAACATTGTAACAACACAATAGGCAGGGGAAAGATTGTATCAATATTACTGTTATTAGACAAGGAGGCAGATTAAACATTATAACATGTTCTCGTCAAATTAGCCGAGTCTAAACGAAATCCTACCAAATGGAGCCTAGTGGTAAAAGATTTGTATAACTAAACCAAGATAGACCACTGCCTGTCGTTTCAAACGGGAACAAATGAGTCATAGTGGGAAGAACAAGCACGGAGGGAGGGGCATAGCCAGACACGAGTTAGCGAGATCCTATTGGCCCGTCCTAACATATACTTGCATATTTCCGTTAGGGAACGCCTACTCTGTGAAATGTGCAATAATAACTAAAATTTGCATCTGCACTCCAAAACAACAAAAAACATTTTAAACTTTGGGAAAGGGTAGTCTACAAAACTTTGTACACTCTGTTCGTAACAGATTTTAGTTTTGGGAACAGAAAACTCTTTTCATCAATGAGAAAATTAGCAGAATGTTGGCCAAAATACATCTCCTCCTACAGCTAGCAACTGGGCCATATTTGGTCGTGAGTGGAAACGTGAAGTGGAAGTGTCACATTTATACACCAGGTGAAATATCTGTCTCATTATTTTATCTGTGTTTATAGTCTTATTTTAATTGATCACAAAGAAAACAATTAATGAATATGTTTTTCTTGGTATAAACCTGGTCATTTAGTGATGTCTCTAATCTGTACCAACCTGGTCATTTAGTGATGTCTCTAATCTGTACCAACCTGGTCATTTAGTGATGTCTCTAATCTGGACCAACCTGGTCATTTAGTGATGTCTCTAATCTGGACCAACCTGGTCATTTAATGATGTCTCTAATCTGTACCATTATAAAAAAAAATACAACAAAAACAATAGAGAAAGAGAAACAACAATGTGTTTAACAGCTGCTAGTACAGTAGGCTACAGTCGACGCGAGCGCGGTAGGCTACAGCCGACGCGAGCGCGGTAGGCTACAGCGACGCGCGAGCGCGGTAGGCTACAAGCCGACGCGAGCGCGGTAGGCTACAGCCGACGCGAGCGCGGTAGGCTACAGCCGACGCGAGCGCGGTAGGCTACAGCCGACGCGAGCGCGGTAGGCTACATCGACGCGAGCGCGGTAGGCTACAGTCCGCGGAGCGCGTAGGCTACAGTCGACGCGAGCGCGGTAGCTACAGCGACGCGAGCGCGGTAGACTACGCCGACGCGAGCCGGTAGACTACAGTCGACGCGAGCGCGGTAGGCTACAGTCGACGCGAGCGCGGTAGGCTACAGCGACGCGAGCCGGTAGACTACAGCCGACGCGACGCGGTAGACTACAGCCGACGCGAGCGCGTAGACTACAGTCGACGCGAGCGCGGTAGACTATATAGAACATGATACAATAGACTACAGGCGACATTCCAAGGGATAAAATAAAGTAGGCTTGTGGTGATGTGTGTTTTGGCCTATATGTTTATTTAAATGTATTTACATTTTTATTACCAGCCCCAAAATCCGCAGGAGACCTTTTGGTAGGCCGTCATTGTAAATAGAATTTGCTATTAACTGACTTGCCTAGTTAAATAAAGGTTAAATAAATTTAAAAAAGTACAGGAAGTAGAAATAGTCCACCCAACATGCCCTCAGTGTGATGTTATCGTAGAATAGTCCACCCAACATGCCCTCAGTGTGATGTTATCGAGGAGTAGTCCACCCAACATGCCTCAGTGTGATGTTATCGTAGGAATAGTCCACCCAACATGCCCCTCAGTGTGATGTTATCGTAGGAATAGTCCCCCAACATGCCCTCAGTGTGATGTTATCGTAGGAATAGTACACCAGCAAGGTTATGTTATGTGGAATAGTCCACCCAACATGCCCTCAGTGTGATAGTGTGATGTTATCGTAGGAATAGTCACCCAACATGCCCCTCAGTGTGATGTTATCGTAGGAATAGTCACCCAACATGCCCCTCAGTGTGATGTTATCGTAGGAATAGTCCACCCAACATGCCCTCAGTATGTTATCGTAGAATAGTCCACCACGCTGCCTCAGTGGTAGTAGAGAATAGTCCACCCAGCATGCCCCTCAGTGTGATGTTATCGTAGGAATAGTCCACCCAGCATGCCCCTCAGTGTGATGTTATCGTAGGAGTAGTCCACCCAGCATGCCCTCAGTGTGATGTTATCGTAGTAATTGTCCACCCAGCATGCCCTCAGTGTGATAGTGTGATGTTATCGTAGGAGTAGTCCACCCAGCATGCCCCTCAGTGTGATGTTATCGTAGGAATAGTCCACCCAGCATGCCCTCAGTGTGATAGTGTGATGTTATCGTAGTAATTGTCCACCCAGCATGCCTCAGTGTGATAGTGTGATGTTATCGTAGGAGTAGTCCACCCAACATCCCCTCAGTGTGATGTTATCGTAGGAATAGTCCACCCAGCATGCCCTCAGTGTGATGTTATCGTAGGAATAGTCACCCCAACATGCCCTCAGTGTGATGTTATCGTAGGAATAGTCCACCCAGCATGCCCCTCAGTGTGATGTTATCGTAGGAATAGTCCACCCAGCATGCCCCTCAGTGTGATGTTATCGTAGGAATAGTCCACCCAGCATGCCCCTCAGTGTGATGTTATCGTAGGAATAGTCCACCCAGCACAGTGTGATGTTATTGGGGAGATGTGTTTTCATTTAGTTGGTCAAACCATACTAAATAACAACCCTCAGCAGATCTACATTCATCCCAGACCAGGCTGTAGATAGGGAATTTAGTCCCAAATGGCACCCTATATAGTGCACTATTTAGATCAGAGCCCATCAAAAGTAGTGCACTATATAGGAAATAGGGTGCCATTTGGAATGTGACCCACAGGAAGCCATAAAAATGAGCTGAGAGGGAGATTTCTGCTGAGTCATTTCCACTCAGACACAAAGTCCACACACACACACACACACACACCACACACACACACACACACACACACACACACACACCACACGAGGAGAGAGTATGTTATAACAACCGTCCAGGAATTTAAAACCCATTCAAAACATAAAATACAGATTGAGTAACTTTCAAGAAGTGTTAAAGTTTACTGAATTACAGCTATAGTTATAGCCGAGTAAATCATCATAGTTAAATCAATCAGCATTATGCAACTTGCCTTTCTATACAACAACATGTGGACATTGAAAGTGTAACAAAATACAATATATTCAATCCGAGTTCAGTATGTCTGTTTCAACTATAACAGGAACAGTTCAGTAGGTCTGTTTCATCTATAACAGGAACAGTTCAGTAGGTCTGTTTCATCTATAACATGAACAGTTCAGTAGGTCTTTTTCATCTATAACAGAACAGTTCAGTAGGTCTGTTTCATCTATAACAGGAACAGTTCAGTAGGTCTGTTTCAACTATAACAGGAACAGTTCAGTAGGTCTGTCATCTATAAACAGGAACAGTTCAGTAGGTCTTTTCAACTATAACAGGAACAGTTCAGTAGGTCTGTTTCAACTATAACAGGAACAGTTCAGTAGGTCTGTTTCATCTATAACAGGAACAGTTCAGTAGTCTGTTTCAACCATAACAGGAACAGTTCAGTAGGTCTGTTTCATCTATAACAGGAACAGTTCAGTAGGTCTGTTTCATCTATAACAGGAACAGTTCAGTAGATCTGTTTCATCTATAACAGGAACAGTTCAGTAGGTCTGTTTCATCTATAACAGGAACAGTTCAGTAGGTCTGTTTCAACTATAACAGAACAGTTCAGTAGGTCTGTTTCAACTATAACAGGAACAGTTCAGTAGGTCTGTTTCATCTATAACAGGAACAGTTCAGTAGGTCTGTTTCAACCATAACAGGAACAGTTCAGTAGGTCTGTTTCATCTATAACAGGAACAGTTCAGTAGGTCTGTTTCATCTATAACAGAACAGTTCAGTAGGTCTGTTTCATCTATAACAGAACAGTTCATAGGTCTGTTTCATCTATAACAGGAACAGTTCAGTAGGTCTGTTTCAACTATAACAGGAACAGTTCAGTAGGTCTGTTTCAACTATAACAGGAACAGTTCAGTAGGTCTGTTCATCTATAACAGGAACAGTTCAGTAGTCTGTTTCAACCATGACAGGAACAGTTCAGTAGATCTGTTTTCATCTATAACAGGAACAGTTCAGTAGTCTGTTTCATCTATAACAGAACAGTTCAGTAGGTCTGTTTCATCTATACAGGAACAGTTCAGTAGGTCTGTTTCAACATAACAGGAACAGTTCAGTAGGTCTGTTTAACATATAACAGGAACAGTTCAGTAGGTCTGTTTCATCTATAACAGGAACAGTTCAGTAGGTCTGTTTCAACCATAACAGGAACAGTTCAGTAGGTCTGTTTCATCTATAACGGAACAGTTCAGTAGGTCTGTTTATCTATAACAGGAACAGTTCAGTAGGTCTGTTTCATCTATAACAGGAACAGTTCAGTAGGTCTGTTTCAACTATAACAGGAACAGTTCAGTAGGTCTGTTTCAACCATAACAGGAACATTCAGTAGGTCTGTTTCATCTATAACAGGAACAGTTCAGTAGGTCTGTTTCATCTATAACAGAACAGTTCAGTAGGTCTGTTTCAACCATAACAGGAACAGTTCAGTAGGTCTGTTTCATCTATAACAGGAACAGTTCAGTAGGTCTGTTTCATTCATAACAGGAACAGTTCAGTGGTCTGTTTCAACTATAACGGAACAGTCAGTAGGTCTGTTTCACTATTACAAGAACAGTTCAGTAGGTCTGTTTCAACTATAAGGAACAGTTCAGTAGGTCTGTTTCATCTATAACAGGAACAGTTCAGTAGTCTGTTTCATCTATAACAGGAACAGTTCAGTAGGTCTGTTTCAACTATAACAGGAACAGTTCAGTAGGTCTGTTTCAACTATAACAGGACAGTTCAGTAGGTCTGTTTCATCTATACAGGAACAGTTCAGTAGGTCTGTTTCATCTATAACAGGAACAGTTCAGGAGGTCTGTTTCAACTATAACAGGAACAGTTCAGTAGGTCTGTTTCAACTATAACAGGAACAGTTCAGTAGGTCTGTTCATCTATAACAGGAACAGTTCAGTAGGTCTGTTTCAACCATGACAGGAACAGTTCAGTAGATCTGTTTCTATAACAGAACAGTTCAGTAGGTCTGTTTCATCTATAACAGGAACAGTTCAGTAGGTCTGTTTCATCTATAACAGGAACAGTTCAGTAGGTCTGTTTCAACCATAACAGAACAGTCAGTAGGTCTGTTTCAACTAAAACAGGAACAGTTCAGTAGGTCTGTTTCATCTATAACAGGAACAGTTCAGTAGGTCTGTTTCAACCATAACAGGAACAGTTCAGTAGGTCTGTTTCATCTATAACAGGAACAGTTCAGTAGGTTCTGTTTTCATATAACAGGAACAGTTCAGTAGGTCTGTTTCATCTATAACAGGAACAGTTCAGTAGGTCTGTTTCAACTATAACAGGAACAGTTCAGTAGGTCTGTTCAACCATAAACAGGAACAGTTCAGTAGGTCTGTTTCATCTATAACAGGAACAGTTCAGTAGGTCTGTTTCATCTATAACGATGAACAGTTCAGTAGGTCTGGTTCAACCATAACAGGAACAGTTCCAGTAGGTCTGTTTTCATCTATAACAGGAACATTTTAGTAGGTCTGTTTCATCTATAACAGGAACAGTTCAGTAGGTCTGTTTCAACTATAACAGGAACAGTTCAGTAGGTCTGTTTCATCTATAACAAGAACAGTTCAGTAGGTCTGTTTCAACTATAGCAGGAACAGTTCAGTAGGTCTGTTTAAACTATAACAGGAACAGTTCAGAGGTCTGTTTCATCTATAACAGGAACAGTTCAGTAGTCTGTTTCATCTATAACAGAACAAGTTCAGTAGGTCTGTTTCATCTATAACAGGAACAGTTCAGTAGGTTTGTTTCAACTATAACATGAACAGTTCAGTAGGTCTGTTTCAACTATAACAGGAACAGTTCAGTAGGTCCGTTTCAACTATAACATGAATGCAAACTTAACAGCTATGTGGAATCAAATGCACTTTGGCTTTTCATTTCAGGTGAAGGTAGCTAATTGGTATACAGTTGCACATACTACTTTTTCCTCCTCCTCCTCCCCCCTCCAGACCAGTGGCATGATCAAAGTGCTATGCAGGAAATAGCATTCCCAGGTTATTTTGATACATGCCAGATATTTGTTTCATGATCTTATCTTAAAATAATAAATACTTCCAACGGCAATCCTCCATTACAAAACAATATCAGATGATAACCAGTTTGCCAGGGCTGTCTGGCATGCCACCTACTAATGAAGTACGYTATATGGTAGAACGCATATGTTCTTGATGAAAGACAACACACATTCCATGTTACTGCTCTTGACTTGCTGTATTGGTTCCCATCGTTCCTCTGACACAGTCCGTTAAGAACAAATTCTTATTTACAAATGAAAGCCTAGGAACAGTGGGATGAACTGCCATGTTCAGGGACAGAACGACAGATTTTTAACTTGACAGCTCGGGGGATTCCCTAGCAACCTTTCGGGTACTAGTCCACTAGGCTACCTGCCGCCCCGATAGCCTGTCATTCATGTCATCCTGTCTAGCAGACAACAGATAAGCCCAATGCTGAAGGAGATGACTCACCCTACACATCTCAGCAGAATTAGTGACCCCATGTGTGTGAGTCTATTAATTACCCTGCTTAGACAGAGAGCTTTCTGTCTACGAGAACACTTCCTTTTCTGATACTGCAGCTGCATATATAACAGAGTGTGATGCCATTACAGAACATTTACTCAACAAATTAGGTCAAAATGCCCAGTAAGTTAGTTCTACTGGTTTTATAAGTAGACAAGTGGGAGATAATAGATGGCACGCTATATCCAACGGAATAGAATAGCTGTTATATATATATATATATATATATATATAAAGATATATATATATATATATATATAAAGATATATATATATATATTTGACTCACCTGATCAAATTCAGAGCTTCGGTTGTGTCTAGAATGACGAACACGGTCTGCTGCTGCTCGTGAGGCGCTCGCTGTACCAAAACGCGATTTTGATATGACTCAAATGTCCCCGTTTCCTCGCTGTTCTGCCCCTCGTTAAAGGTAGACATTTCTCTACCAAGTCGGTTGCTGAGTTGCAAACAAAGATAGTATTTTAGCAGGGCAGAAGAATCGATACTGCAGCTTCAAATCCAGAGAAAGAGAGAGAGAGACTATCACCGCGCAAACACCGTAATGAATGAGCAGTGTTCGTACCGTGTAGCTGCGGGCTCGATTTGGGGGGAGTCGTGATCAAATCATTCTGCTAACCGTTCTATTACGGGAAGTGGGGTGAAAGTAGGAGAAATCCTCGCCGACGTCAACCTGGGAGAGGCTATAAGGACACTCCTGACCTGTAAAACGACTCTTACCTTAACCGTAACCTTAACCTAAGTTTAACCAAATTAAAATATAAAACTAATTAAATATCGGTCTTGCAGGTTAGGAGTGTCCGTATAGCTTTTTTTCCGTCAACACCGAACGAAGGATCGTTCGAGCTTTTGACGGACAAGCCAGGTTTCCAATGAACGGGCCGGGTGGGCAGGGCTAGAATATTCTTTAGCCAATAAGATTGCGTGAAGAGAACCACGAATGTACATAGGCCAGTTTAGAGGTTGTTTTTCACTTACCAAATATTACATCTGCTTGTCACAAAGCTCACAGATCACAAAACTATACCAGAAGCTATATCCTCTTATTTACTGCTGACGTGGAATAAATGTTATTTTCATCAAGGACTACTGATGACACATGGAATAAATGTTAGTTTCATCAAGGACTACTGATGACACGTGGAATAAATGTCCAGAAGTTTCACCCATCGGAAAGGTGTCATGTTGATTTTGATTAATTACAGAATTAGATCATCTATTCAGATTGAATATGGAATAGGCCTATCTATAATGTCAGTGTTTCAGAGAACCAAAAACACCGTAATGACACAGAAACCTGTAGTCTTCCTTTTATTTATTTTTTAAACTCATAAACATTTCATCTTTATTATCTTGCACAGATTTAATTTTCTATATCGACATACAATGGTACCCAGTGGCCTGCCACTAATATTATTATTAGTAATAAGAATGATCCTAATAATAATTATAATAGCAGTGATACTCATTCCTATCGACAATAAAAAAAATATATACCGCTGTGTCATTCACAAAAAGGAGGAAATAATTGTACCCCACATTATGACGTTTAGACTCAGTGAGACTAAAACATATTTCCCCAAAAGATTTATTTGCATATTTTTTTTGCCAATGTATTTTTCCGTGTCCAGGCCGTTCTGGTTCACTGTAACAACAATGCTCCTACCGTCCTGACGGTTCATATCAGGGTTTCCTCAACAGAGACCGAGGGATGCGTCCGAAAAGGGAAACCTGTTCCCTTACATAGTGCACTACATTTGACCAATGTGACAGAATTGTATGGGTGACCCAATGGGCCCTGGWCAACAGTAGTGCACTATATATATATACTATACCTACAGTATATACTATATAGGGAACATGGTGCCTTTCAGACACAACCCTGGATGTTGATCAATAACAACAACATTAAAAGTAATGCCAGGCAGACTAGAGCAGAGCAGTGTACAGGCCACTAAGCTGGATGACAGATACTTGTGCCAGGCAGACTAGAGCAGAGCAGTGTACAGGCCACTAAGCTGTGACAGGATGTACTGTGGCCAGGGCAGACTAGAGCAGAGCAGTGTACAGGCCACTAAGCTATACAGGAGTTACTGTGCCAGGCAGACTAGAGCAGAGCAGTGTACAGGCCACTAAGCTGATGACAGGACGTTACTGTGCCAGGCAGACTAGAGCAGAGCAGTGTACAGGCCACTAAGCTGATGACAGGACGTTACTGTGCCAGGCAGACTAGAGCAGAGCAGTGTACAGGGCCACTAAGCTGATGACAAGATGTTACTGTGCCAGCAGACTAGAGCAGAGCAGTGTACAGCCACTAGCTGATGACAGAGTTACTGCTGCCAGCAGACTAGAGCAGAAGCGTGTACAGGCCACTAAGCTGATGACAGGACTTTACTGTGCCAGGCAGACTAGACAGCAGAGCCGTGTACAGCCACTAAGCTGATGACAGGACGTTACTGTGCCAGGCAGATAGAGCAGACAGCTGTACAGGCACTAAGCTAATGACAGATTGTTTCTTGTGCAGGCAGACTAGAGCAGAGCAGTGTACAGGCCACTAGCTGATAGAAAGACTTACATGTGCCAGGCAGACTAGAGCAGAGCAGTGTACAGGCCACTAAGCTGATGACAGGATGTTACGTGCCAGGCAGACTAGAGCAGAGCAGTGTACAGGCCACTAAGCTGATGACAGGATTACTGTGCCAGCAGACTAGACAGAGCAGTGTACAGCCACTAAGCTGATGACAGGACGTTATTGCCAGGCAGACTAGAGCAGAGCAGTGTACAGCCACTAAGCTGATGACAAGGATGTTACTGTGCCAGGCAGACTAGCAGAAGCAGTGTACAGCACTAAGCTGATGACAGGATGACTGTCAGGCAACTGACAGAGCAGGTACAGGCCACTAAGCTGATGACAGGATGTTACTGTGCCAGGCAGACTAGAGCAGAGCAAGTGTACAGCCACTAAGCTGATGACAGAGATTACTGTCCAGGCAGACTAGAGCAGAGCAGGTACAGGCCACTAAGCTGATGACAGGAGTTACTGTGCCAGGCAGACTAGAGCAGAGCATGTACAGGCCACTAAGCTGATGACAGGATGTTACTGTGCCAGGCAGACTAGAGCAGAGCAGTGACAGGCCACTAAGCTGATGACAGGACGTTACTGTGCCAGGCAGACTAGAGCAGAGCCAGTGTACAGCCACTAAGCTGATGACAGGACGTTACTGTGCCAGGCAGACTAGAGCAGAGCCGTGTACAGGCCACTAAGCTGATGACAGGACGTTACTGTGCCAGGCAGAATAGAGCAGAGCAGTGGTACAGCCACTAAGCGGATGACAGGACTTACTGTGCCAGGCAGACTAGAGCAAGACAGTGTACAGGCCACTAAGCTGATGACAGGACGTTACTGTGCCAGGCAGATAGAGCAGAGCAGTGTACAGGCCACTAAGCTGATGACAGGACGTTACTGTGCCAGGCAGACTAGAGCAGAGCAGTGTACAGCCACTAAGCTGATGACAGGACGTTACTGTGCCAGGCAGACTAGAGCAGAGCCGTACAGGCCACTAAGCTGATGACAGGACGTTACTGTGCCAGGCAGAATAGAGCAGAGCATGTACAGGCCACTAAGCTGATGACAGGACGTTACTGTGCCAGGCAGACTAGCAGAGCAGTGTACAGGCCACTAAGCTGATGACAGGACGTTACTGTGCCAGGCAGACTAGAGCAGAGCAGTGTACAGGCCACTAAGCTGATATGACAGATGTTACTGTGCCAGCAGACTAGAGCAGAGGCAGTGTACAGGCCACTAAGCTGATGAAAGGACGTTACTGTGCCAGGCAGACTAGAGCAGAGCGTGTACAGGCCACTAAGCTGATGACAGGACGTTACTGTGCCAGGCAGGACTAGAGCAGAGCCGTGTACAGCCACTAAGCTGATAAAGGACGTTACTGTAAAACACACCAGTCACTGCTTCTACCTGTCTGTCTGTATACCCATTACCGTAAATTTACAGTAACAATCACACTCCAACATTTGTATGAACCTGTAACACAGTTAAATAACCACACATGTAACGTGTTGTTTACACATCCCCATCAGAGTTAAACTAACACACATGTTAACTTGTGTGGTATCCCATCATAGTTAAGGTAACAATCATGTAATAATAACACTAAAATAATTTATTACATTTAGAGAATTTCAAAGCGCTTCAAGAGCAACATGTAACATGCGTGTACTGTATACACGTCCCCATATTACGGTAACATCCATATTTACAGATAACACCCATAGTTACAGTAACATCCCTAGTTACAGTAACACCCATAGTACGGTGCGAAGTAACACCCATAGTACAGTAACATCCATAGTTACAGTAACACCCATAGTTACAGTAACATCCATAGTTACAGTAACATCCATAGTTACGGTAAAATCCCTAGTTACGGTAACATGTCATGTGTGTAGCATGTTTGTATGTCTCATTATTATTTCACAGAATGTTCAAACAAGTTCATGTAGATGTCAATGAAAGCCTTTTTTTTTAAAGTTTGTATATTGTAGTAAATATAGTTGGTAAAATTCACCAAACATTGCAGATTCCTGATCTTCACACGAGGCACACAGCAGTTGTCCTTGAACGCGTGGGTACCTCTAGTCTTCTGACCTTTACATTGTAAACAAACAGAATCATGTCTTACACTACAGTTCAACAATATGTTTGGAAGTATTGGGGAAATGAATCCGTATAAATAAAACGTACTGTAGTGTATTCCAACGGGACTGTTGTGGAAAAGCTGGAAAGGGAGTTAAATTGTACACAAACAAAAATCAAAAATTTATTTTCCGAATTCATGATTGAAGAAAAGTCCAGGATTTATACCACTACTGAGTATATTCCAGCAGTACACCATGTCCTACTAGAGATCGTCCTGGCAAATTATTTAACCTGAATTTGGATTTGTCTGAGGGTTCAATATTACCGGCTATCAGGCGAATTAAAACAATACTTTGAAGTAAAACCAATAAATCAACACAAACCGCAGATTTATTTTGTTTTTTAAAAGCGCTTAGATAGACACAAATAATGAAATAAAAAAATATGAACCGAGAGCCTCAATCGTATCGTAGTATCCCTAAGTGTACATTGGTAAAAGCAGACGTAACATAAAGCCGTGTTGATGGATTATGTCTAAGAAGCTATATGACTTCACTGTAAGGCATGTTGTAACTGTTACCACGGTAATGTAACGAGACAGGAAGTAGCTGTCCCAGCCTACTAATTGATATAAACTTTATTCGACAGTGTTGTTATGTGTGCAGACAGTCATGGTCCTGTTGTCTGTGCTGTTTTGTAGACAAGACTGCCACTCATCAACACTATAGTGCAGATAGATTAAAGTCGATCTGACACTGCTGTAATTCAACATGAACGCTCTTTCATAGAGGGGACGTGGGGATCGACGTAACCCTAACGTATAGCTATTCAGATTTAAACCAACACTCTGAATCGGTGTTCTTGGCACGTGAAGTGGGCGGGCCTGGTCTCAGACCTGTTTGTGCTATCTTGCTAACTCAAGAGTTGTCACCGAGTTGGGTAAAACAGCACAAACAGATCTGGKAGCAGGCTAGGTACGGTTAGAGGCTGGATGGACGGCAAGTCAAGTACACACTGGAATGTCAATATTTACACACGTCACCTTACGTCTGGTCTTGTCTATCTGGCGTTATTATACTGTTGCTGGGATACCGAATGTTTCTCTCAGACAGCAAAGAGCAACAATAACAAAACAATAGCAACCCAAAAACAATTGTTCAGCTGTATTTAAAATAAAATAAATACATATATACCTTTTGAATTCATCCAATCGACCAATCACCACGTTGAGTTACTAGTTTAGGGGTGAAAACAAAAAGACAACGTGTCGGTTTAGCCTGGTTCCAGATCTGTTGGGTGTTGTCTTGACAACTTCAATGGATGTTGTTATGGATGAGTTGACGAGACAGCACAAACAGACCTGGTACCAGGCTAGTATCTATTCCCCTTTACGTTACGTCATTTAACATCATTATCTTCAGACTAATACTGTAGTTAGTGGTCATTGAGAAGTTCTGGGATTTCCAAAAGGAGTTCAACCACGATCATTTTGAAGTCCAATCTAGACAGCACCAACATGACAGCAATAACACATGTAGACTTACAGATCACCCACAAAACTGGGCCGAGAGGAGGAGAATACATTATATTTACAAATGCAAATGCATGTAAAAAAAAATATATATAATAATTAAAAAGTATTTTCAAACATACAACCCAGATTCATCAAAACATCTAGAATACTCAACTTTTTTTTTGTTGCTGTTTCATATATACTGTATCATTCTGTACTCTGTATTAACTAGTAAAACACTCTCATAAAGTCAGATACCACTGGTTAGAATGATACAAACACAAGCCATTTCTGGTAAATCTCTTAGCACCCCCCCCTTCCGCCCCTCGCCGCGCTCGTTCTCTCTCTCTTCTCTCTCTCGTTTCTCTCTCTCTCTCTCTCTCCTCTCTTCTCTCTCTCTCTCTCTCTCTCTCTCTCTCTCTCCTCTCTCTCTCTCTCTCTCTCTCTCATCTCTCTCTCTTCTCTCTCTTCTCTCTCTCTCTCTCTCTCTCTCTCTCTCGTCTCTCTCTCTCTCTCTCTCCTCTCTCTCTCTCTCTCTCTCTCTCTCTTCTCTCTTCTCTCTCCTCTCTCTCTCTCTCTCTCTCTCTCTCTCTCTCTCTCTCTCTCTCTCTCTCTCTCTCTCATCTCTCTCTCTCTCTCTCTCCGCTTCTCTGCTCTCTCCGTCATCTCCCTTCTCTCTCTCTCTCTCTATTGTAAATCTGTCAACACAACATCTTTCTCACTCAACAGCACAACCCCATACCAAAGTACCGTAGCCTAAACAGATCAACGGAGATTGGGAAGACGTTGTCAATGTCTCTAATAAGGGCTTCGTTACTTACAATATTATAAATCCATCTCTGACATGAGAAGCTCCAGCATATATTACCATGTTTTAGAAAGAGAAATGATTTTATGGACAGTCGTGTCTTTCCATCAGTCTTTCTATACCTCCTCACCCTGTCTCTTCCAGGGACAAAAAGGCGGTAACTAATTCCCTGCTTTCTACAGCCGCTCTTAGTGTAATACAGTCTGTCTCTACTAGGTGGCAGAGGGGTGTGTTATAACACTCGTCAAGACATTGGGACCGATGTTTATTTTTTTTTTTAAGCGTTCAGCTTTAGGGAGTTTCTGCAAGATTCTGCAAGCCAGGAACTAACTATCTGCTTTTCARTAAAGAATGTTTTCAGTTATAGACGGGTTCAATCCCTCTATTCATCACTAGGCTCTTTGCTCTAGAGATAAAATGGGCATCGAAGGGAATSTTTTAAAGGTTAAAAACACTGAATCTAATTGTAAAAAGTGAGAAACGGGCTCAGAAACKTAACTTTTTCAATTGGAGTCAAACCTCTAAAAATGATATATATATATTTTTTWAAATCTTCTTTCAATAGTCTTTACCTGTGGTAATTTAACAACACCCTCTTTCCACGCTCTTCGTACAAAACAACGAGCCCCGTACCAGAACTAAGCAAACCGTCTTCCATAAAAAGGGACAGTTTGAAATTGGGAATTCTATATTCTAAATTCTATACAGCCGAACCCGACGAGAGAGGAGGAAGGATACCACTTGGAGACTGTAAGACTGTAACACATTCCCCCAGAGCAGACGTGAAAGGCTATACAGATGTAGGATCTTCATTTGATCACTCTTTTGTGCAAACTTGTAGTATATTCAAAGTTTAAAAACGCTTCTAAGGTTTGTAATTTACACTTTAAAACTCAGACTTGATTTGGCGTAACGATTTTCTTTATCAACCCCTACTAAAAAAAAAAGGTTAATTTATTATAATCCACATTTCCTGTTGCTGCAGGATTCCAGCTGTAGCAAACTGTCTCATATTATGATCCTCCATCTGTAGCTTAACATCCCCAGGAGCAGACTGTAGCAGGCAGCCATATTGTTTCCTCTTCTCTTCAGCCAAAGGGCCAGGGATTCAGGGACAGTCTCCGTCCGTCCGTCCAGGGGTCAGTTAGCCCTCAGTACATCATCATATTCCAACACTGTCCAGCCCTTCAGGAATCATCTCCTTGCATTAGGAAGAAAGTAACAGATAGGATAGGACAACAATCACCATCACCATCCAAACAACAGCCATTTCACACGGAGGAACAGACACTGAAACACAGCTGTAGTGTATAATCAGCTTTCTACTTCCTTCTGTGGAGAGTTACACACGTTCAGAACCATAGAACACTCAGAACCATAGAACACTCAGAACCCCTAGAACCATAGAACACTCAGAACCCTAGAACACTCAGACAGCATAGCAACCACTCAATGTTCTAAACATGACATCGTCAACATGGATTTTGGCAGAGGAAAACGGTACGGAGGAGGACGTCTGTTCCGTGCTCAGAATGAAAGGATGTAAAATCACTATGACACACTGATCTTCAGGTAATGTATTTCTTCTGAAGGGAGGAGGGGAGCAACACTTTACTCTGACTGCCATTGTTTTGTTATTGCAAACACTGGTTCACTAATGAGACGATGAGCAATACACTGACTGAAAGAAACGGACCTGCAGATTATCATGCAACTGACTGATCACTGACATTAAATACAGAGAGGTGCGTGTCTGTCTGTGTCTGTGTCTGTGTGTGTGTGTGTGTGTGTGTGTGTGTGTGTGTGTGTGTGTGTGTGTGTGTGTGTGCCTATAATCTGTGTGTGTTTGTTGTAAGTTTTAAACTGTGCGTATGTGCTGCTCAGGATCTGTACAGTTTGTAGTATCTCAGTTTGTAGTTTCTAGTTTGTAGTTTTATGAGTATACAGCAGGAATGAATCTGAATACTGATTTTACGCCTTCTAACCAATCACGTATTCTCTCCCGAGGTTGCATTCTCCTCCCTTCCTCCTCTAGCGTCTCTATGATTGAGCCGTGAGCCTGTAGCTCCTCCCTCTCCCTGCGCGTGATAGGACCTCTGTCCAGACGGCTGTAGCCCTCCCGTACGGCGCTGAAGTAGAGCGTAAGTGTGATTGGCTGATTTTGAGGCAAAGAGCGGCGTTCCATGCGGATGCAACATGATAGAAGGAGACCTCGAAGCCAATCAGAGGACATGAGCGCTGGGCTTTCACATCCGAGGCATGAGGAGAGGAGGAGGAGGAGGGAAGAGGAGAGGAGGAGGAGGAGGAGGAGGAGAGGAGAGAGAGGAAGAGGAGGAGGAGGAGGAGGAGAGGAAGAGAGATGAAGGTGAACACAGAAAGTGGACAGTCAGAATGAGAATCCCTTTCTTTTTCCAGAGGGAACTTCATTCAGGATGTTCAGTGGAAGAAAAATAATACATACGTGTACACAGCATAGCTTCTCACACATCTCATCTCCCCTGAGGAGCACCGTATATGTAGAGCACCAGTGGTTCATTATCTGAGGTCCTACAGCTCAAGTCGTGTCCTACAGCGTCTAACAGTGACGCTACAGCCTGGTCTAACATGTTCCTACAGCGCGTCTAACAGGGTCTAACAGGGGTCTAACCAGGGTCTAACAGCGGTTCTAACAGGGGTCTAACAGGGGTCTAACAGGGTCTCAACATGGTCTAACAGGGGTCCTACAGCGGCTCCACAGCGTCTAACATGAGCGTCTACAGCGGTCCTACAGCGTCCTACAGCGTCCATAACAGCGATTCTAACAGCGGACCTACAGCGTGTCTAACAGCGGTCTCAACAGCGGTCCTACAGCAGGTCTAACAGGGTCACAGCGGTCTAACAGGGTCCTACAGCGGTCCTACAGCGGTGCCTTACAAGCTGTCTAACAGCGGTTTAACATGGGTTCCTTACAAGCGGTCTTACAGCGGTTGCTAACAGACATGGTTCTACAGCGGTCCTACAGCGAGTCTCTAACACGGTCCTACACGTCTAACAGTGGACACAGCGTCCAACAGCGGTCTAACACAGGTCCTTACAGCGGTCTAACAGGGCCTACAGCGGTCTAACAGGGCCTACAGCGGTCTAACAGGTCCTACAGCGGCTAACAGGGTCCTACAGCGGTTCTACAGACAGGTCCTACAGCGTCAACAGGCTACACGGTCTACAGCGGTCTAATCAGTCGGTCCTACAGCGGTCCATACAGCGAGTCTAACAGCGGTCCTACAGCGTCTAACAGTGGACCTCAGCGGTCCAACCAGGTCTAACGTGGTTCCTACAGCGGTCCCTACACGGTCCTACAGGAGATCTAAAGTGGACAAACAGCCGGTCCTACAGCGTCTAACAAGTGGACTACAGCGGTCCTACAGCGGTCCTACAGCGGCTAACAGTGGACCTACAGCGGTCCCTACACGCCGTTCGGTCCTACAGCGGATCCTACCGTTCTACAGCGTCTACAGCGGGGTCTCCTCTTACAGCGGAAGGTCCTCAGTGGTCACACTTACATGGGCTAACAGCCGCTACGCTAACTAGTGGTTACGTCCTACAGGGTCTCAGGGGTCTACGCGCTAACAGTCTAAGCGGCTAACAAGCAACAGGGTCCTACAGCGGTCTTACAGGGATCCTAACAGCTCTAACACTGGTTCTAACAGACGTCTACACGGCGGTCTAATCAGGGACGTAACGCCACAGCGTCCAACACAGTAGCCTACCAGCTGGTCCTAGCAGCGTCTCACACGTCCTACGAGCCGGTCTGTGGTCACAGGGTCAGGGACTCAGCGTCTACAGCGGTCCTAAGTCTACGCGTCTAACAACGTAGTCTACAGGCACAGTGCGTACGCGTCAACAGCTGGTCGCAATACAGCGGTCCTACGAGCGTCCGTAACCAGCGGTCCTAACAGCGCTAAGCCGGTTCCTACAGTGGGTCTACAGAGGCTACAGCGCCTCTACGACGGTCCCAGCCGGTTTCCTACACCGTTCCTAAAGCGGGCTAACAGACGTCACACAGCGTCTAACAGCAGCGGTCACCCTAACGGTCTAACACGTCAAGGGTCCTACAGCGGTCTAACAGGGTGTCCTACAGCGGTCTACAAATCTACAGCGGTCTCACAGTCGAGCCAGTACAGGACCTACAGTCCTACATCTTGCTAAGGTCCTAAGCGGTACAGGTTCCAAGGGTCCCTACAGCGGTCTAGCAGTGACGAGGTCCTACACGTAACGGTCCTACAGGTCACGAGCTTACACGTACAGGTCTAACACTATACAGCGGATCTAACAGCGGTCTAACAGGGCGTCTAACAGTCTACAGGGGTCAACAGCGGTCTAACAGCGGTCTAACAGGGTCTAAGGGGTCTAACAGGGTTAACAGGGGTCTAACAGCGTGTCTAACAGGGGTCAGTAACAGGGGTCTAATCAGGTAGTCTAACAGCGGTACTAACAGGTGGTCTAAGTAGGCGGTCTAAACAGGTGGATCTAACAAGCGTGTCTACCATGGTCAAAGGGTCTGAAATCAGGTCTAACAGGGGGTCTACAGGGTCTAACAGGGGTCAACAGGGGTCTACAACGAGTCTAACAACTGGTCTCAATACTAGTGGGCTACGCGGTCACAGCGGTCCCAACAGGGTGTCCAACAGCAAAGGGTACTAAACAGGGGTCTAGACCAGGCTTGGTCTAACAGCGGAATCTAACAAGCCGTCTAACAGGGT
>NW_019943697.1:0-8466 GCF_002910315.2 Salvelinus sp. IW2-2015 | reverse complement strand
GAACATGCAACTGACTGATCACTGACATTAAATACAGAGAGGTGCGTGCTGTCTGTGTCTGTGTCTGTTCGTGTGTGTGTGGTGTGTTGTGTGTGGTAGTGTTGTGTGTGTGTGTGTTTGTGTGTGTGTGTGTGTGTGTGTGTGTGTGTGTGTGTGGTTGTGTAAATCTGTGTGTGTTGTTTGTAAGTTTTAAACTGTGCGTATGTGCTGCTCATGATCTGTACAGTTTGTAGTTTCTAGTTTTGTAGTTTCTAGTTTGTAGTTTTTATGAGTATACAGCAGATATCGAAACTGATTTTACGCCTTTAACCAATCACGTATTCTCTCCCCGTTGGTTGCACTCTCTCCCCCTTCCTCTCTAGCGTCTCTATGATAGAAGCCGTAGCCTGTAACTCCCCCCTCTCCCTCGCGTGATAGACCCCTGTCCAGAGCGCGCTGTAGCTCCTCCCCGTCGGCGCTGAAGTAGAAGCGTAAGTGTGAATTGGCATGATTTTGAAGCAAAAGCGGCGTTCCATGCGGTGCAACATGACTCAGAAGGGAGACCTCAACGCAAATCAGAGGGACACGAGCGCTGGGCTTTCACCATCCTGGAAGAGGAGGAGAGCGAGGAGGAGGAAGAGAGAGGAGCGAGGAAGAGGAGAGGAGGAAGGAGGAGGAGGAAAGAGGAGGAGGAGGAGGAGGAGGAGGAAGAGGATGAAGGTGAACACAGAAAGTGGACAGTCAGAATGAGAATCCCTTTCTTTTTCCAGAGGAAACTTCATTCAGGATTTCAGTGGAAGATAAAATAATACATACGTGTACACAGCTAAGCTTCTCACACATCTCATCTCCCTGAGAGCACCGTATATGTAGAGCACCAGTGTTCATTATCTGGGTCCTACAGCGGTCTGTCCTACCAGCGCGTCTAACAGTGGACCTACAGCGTCTAACAGTTTGGTCCTACCAGCTGTCTACAGGTCTAACAGGGTCTCTAACAGAACAGGGTGCTAAAGTCTAACAGGGTTCTAACAGGGTCTCAACACTGGGTCTAAACAGGGTCTACAGCGGTCCTACAGCGTCTAACAGTGGACCTACAGCGTCCTACAGCGTCCTACAGCGGTCCTACACGGTCCTACAGCGGTTAACAGCGTCAACAGCGGACCTACAAGCGGTCTAAACGTGGTCTAACAGCGGTCCTACAGCGGTTCTAACAGGGTCACTACAGCGGTCTAACAGGGGTCCTTCAGCGGTCCTACAGCGGTCCTACAGCTTCTAACAGCGTCTAACAGCGGTCCTACAGCGTCTACAGTTACAGGGTCCTACAACAGCGTCCTACAGCGGTCCTACAGCGTCTAACAGGCTACAACGTACACGTCTAAAGCAGTCTACACGTCTAAACATGGACCTACAGCGGTCTAACAAGCGCCTACAGCGTCTAACAGGTACAGCGGTCTAACAGGCGTCTAACAGTCGGTCCTACAGCGGTCTAACAGGGGTCCTACAGCGGTCTAACAGGTCCTACAGCGTCTACACGGTTCTAACAGGTCCTACAGCGTCTACAGCGTCTTAACAGCGTCCTTACAGCGGTCTAAACGTGGCCACACGGTCCAACAGCGGTCCTAACAGTGGTCCTACAGCGGGATTCCTACAGCGTCTAGCAGGTCTAAATGGACAAACAGCTCCTACAGCGGATCTAAACAGTTAACCTACAGCGGTTCCTACAGCGCGTCCTACAGACGTCTAACAGTGACCTACAGCGGTCCTACAGCGGTCCGTCCGTACAGCGGTCTACAGGGTTCCTACAGCGTCTAACAGGGGTCCTAACATGTTCTACAGCGTCTAACGACGGGTCCTACACGGTCCTACAGCGGTCTAACAGTGGGTCCTACAGCGGTTCCTACAGCGGTCTAACAGTGACCTACAACGGTCCTTACACGGTCTAACAGGTCTAACAGCGGTCTAAACACGGGTCTAACAGCGTCTGCTAACAGTTAGACTAGACAGCGGTCCTACACGTCCGTCCTACAGCGGTCCGTCCTAACAGCGTCCTAACACCGTCTAACAGACGTCCTACAGCGGTCCTAACCAGGGACCTACAGCGGTCCAACAGCGTCCAACAGCGGTCTACAGTTTTCTAACAGTAAACGTCCTACACGGTCTACCTGCGTCCACATGGCTAAACAGGACCTACAGCGTGTCCTACAGCGGTCCTACAGCCGGTCACTAACACGGTCTAACAAGCACGTCCTACAGCGCGTCTAACAGCGTTCCTACCACCGTTCAACAGCGTTCTAACAGAGTCCTACAGCGTCTAACGTGTAGTCCTACAGCGGGTTCCTACAGAGGTTCCTACAGCGGTCTAACAGCGTCCTACAGCGTCCTAACCAGGGTCTAACAGTGACCTACCAGCGTCTACCGTACAGCGGTCTAACCAGGGGTCCTACACGGTCGTCTAGCACAGCGGTCCTGACAGCGGTCTAACAGGGTCTACAACATCCCTACACGTTCGGGTCCTACAGATGGTTACAGGGTCCTACAGCGTCCTACAGCAGTCCTACAGCGTCTAACAGGGACTCTAAACACGTCTAACAGCGTCTAACAGTCAACGGTCTAACAGGGTCTAACAGGGTCTAACAGCAAAGTCTACCGAGATCTAACAGGTACTTAAAGGGTCTAACAGGTCTAACAGTCCCGTACACGGTCAACCAGGGTCTAACAGGGTCTAACAAGGGGTCTAACAGCGTCAACAGGTCTAAGAGAGTCTAACAGGGTCTAACAACGGATCTACATCGGTCTAACAGGGGTCTAACAGGGTCTACAAGGGTCTAACAGACGGTCTAACCAGGGAGGTCTAACAACGGTCTAACAGGGTCTAACAACGCGGTCTAAACAGGCGTCCTACAGCTCCTACAGCGTCCAACAGGGGTCCAAACAGGTTAACAGGTCTAACAGGGGTCTAACAGGGACACAGGGTCTAACAGCGGTTCTAACAGCGTTAACAGGGTCTAAACAGGGTCTAACAGCGGTCTAACAGCGTCTAACAGGGTCTAACAGGGTCTAACAGGGTCTAACAGCGGTCTAACAGCGGTCTAACAGGGTCTAACAGGGGTCTAACAGTGGTAGGCCGTCATGTAAATAAGAATTTGTTCTGAACTAGTTAAAAAAAGGTTAAATAAATAAACAGACTAATAATATTCTGACAACAGTCTAACAAGTCTGACAACAGTCGACAAAGTCTACAAGTCTGACAACAGTCTGACACGCCATCTACAACAGTCTGACCGACTAACAAGTCTCACACAGTCTAACACAGTCTGACAACAGTCTGACAACAGTTACTACACGTCTAACAAGTCTGACACAGTCTAACAACAGTCCAACAACAGTCCAACAACAGTCGAACAAGTCTGACAACAGTCTGACAACAGTCTGACAACAGTCTAACAACAGTCTAACAACAGTCGACAAGTCTGACAACAGTCTAACAACAGTCTAACACCAGTCTGACACAGTCTAACAACAGCCTGACAACAGTCTGACAGCAGTCTGACAGCAGTCTGACAGCAGTCTGACAACAGTCAACAACAGTCTGACAAGTCTGACAACAGTCTAACAACAGTCTGACAAGTCTGACAAACAGGTCTAACAACAGTCTGACAACAGTCTGACAGCAGATCTGACAGCATCTGACCAGTCTGCCAGCTAACACAGTCTGACAAGTCTGACAACCTAACAACAGTCTGACAACTCACAACAGTCTACAACAGTCTAACACCAGTCAACAGCCTGACAAACGTCTCAACAACCTGACACAGTCTACACTTCTGACAACAGTCTATTACAGTCTGACAACAGTCTGACAACAGTCTAAAACAACAGCCTGACAACAGTTTAAAACAGTTCTAACAAGTCTGACAACAGTCTGACAACAGTCTAACAACACTGACAGTCTGACAACGTCTGACAAACAGTCTAACACAGTTTCTAACAACAGTCTGACAACAGTCTAATACAGTCTAAACCAACAGTCTGACAACAGTCTGACAACAGTCTGACAAAGTCTGACAAACAGACCTGACAACAGTCTACAACAGTCTAAACAACAGCCTGACAACAGTCTGACAACCAGTCTGACAACAGTGTTGACAAACAGTCTGACAAGTCTGACAACAGTCTGACAACACTCTGACAACAGTCTAATTACAGTCTCATAACATATAATTATGTATATAAAGTCTAACAGGTTAATAGACAGTGTAATAACAGGTTAATAGGGTAATAACAAGTTAATAGGGGGTTAATCTTGCCACTATTAGGGGTGTCTTTTTCAACTTCGACATTTATCGTTCCCAAATTAAACTGCCTCGTACTCAATTCTTGCTCGTACAATATGCATATTAGTATTACTATTGGATAGAAAACAATCTCTAGTTTCTAAAACCGTTTGAATATGTCGTGTGGTGAAACAGAAACTCTTTCTGCAGCGAAATTCATGACAGGAACTGCGAAGTCTGAAAACGAGGCTCTGTTCTCAGATCAAGTTAAAGCTCTGTATGTATCCTATGGGTCGACATGAACTGCACCGCCTTCCCCTGGATTCAGTAACCAATGAGAATTGGAATGGAGTTTCTACGCAGATCTCAGACCTTATAAAGCCCCAAGAACGGAGATCTCTCTTTTTGACGTTCGTTCATGACGCAAAGCAAGACCTCAGGATGGCATTTGAAACGCCTCAGTTATCGGCCTTAGCTATAATCCGTCTGTTAATTTAATTCGATATAGGGTGTTAGAAAATCATAACGAAGTTATTTTAAACGAGTTATATCAGTTTTATGCGAGTATATTGGATTTTCGGAATTTCCTTAGTATTGCGTTTTGAACTTTGGCATGTCTGCGCCACATAGCTAGTTAGCTCTAGTTCAAAGTTGAAGAGGACGTTTTACAACCGACAACGATTCTTTTGACAAAGACAACTTGCCCAAGATTCTGATGAAGGCTCATCCAAAAGTAAGAGCTATTATGATGTTATTCCTATTTATGTGGAAAAATTAAAAGGATTTGTCCGCCATTATTCGGCCACTGGTCTGGCTGTACGCACACTTATGTCTAGTAACGTTAATTTTAAAAATCTAAACACAGAGGTTGCATTAATAACTAATCATCTTTCATTTGCTGTCCAACCGTATTTTTTAGTCAAGTTTACGATTATTTATTCGGATTAGGTGCCCTCCAAGATGGCGCCGGCCAGAATGCATGAAATGCTGCTACTGATCACATGTATACCACGATTTGTGCTGCTAAATATTGCACATATTTCGAACAAAACCTATATGCATTGTGTAATATGATGTTACAGTACTGTATCTGATGAAGTTATCAAGGTTAGTCCAATTATAATATCTTTTGCTGGATTGTTACGATCGCTAACATTTGCGCTGTGGTAAATCCGTTGTGTTTCTGCTATTGTGTAAGCTACATAATAATGCATATTGTGTTTTCGCTGTAAAACACTTAAAAAAATCTGACATATTGCTGGATTCACAAATGTTGGCTTTCATTTGCTGTACGCTGGTATTTTCAGAAATGTTTTAATGAGTAATTAGTATTTTGACGTTGGTCTCTGTAATTATTCTGCCTGCATCGACGCTATTTCAGATTCAGCTGCAATGTAGAACTTGATTTATACCTGAATATCACATTTTCGAACAAAACATATGCTATACATAAATATGTTATCAGACTGTCATCTGTGAAGTTGTTTCTTGGTTAGTGGCTATTTAGAATTTTATTGTCAATTCATGATGGCTACTATGGAGTAAAAAACTGGTGGAGTAAAAAAAGTGTGTCTTGCTAACTGTGTTAGCTAATAGATTTACAATGTGTCTTCCCTGTTAAAACATTTTAAAAATCAGAAATGATGCTGGATTCACAAATGTGTATCTTTCATCTGGTTCTTGGACTTGTGATTTAATATATTTAGATGCTAGTATTTACTTGTGACGCTATGCTAGGCTATGCTAGTCAGCTTTTTTTACTGATGGGGTGCTCCCGGATCCGGGGTTTGGAGAGAATTAGAGGTAACAGAGGTAATAACAGGTCATCTCAACCTGAGGACACCGTATATGACAAGCACCAGTGTTCATTCTCTGGATGACCAAACCAGGCTTTCTGCCAGCCTCTGCCTGCTCCCTTCTCCAGTGGTGGAGGAAGCTACACATCACACTTCTCTGCAGCCACCGACGCCTGTTTCTGTAACCACAGAAGAAGAAACCTTCTGAAGTATTTGTTTATAGAGGTTCTGTTATCATACCTATACAATTAATCCTCTGGTCTCTCCTTTAACTACATACCTCAATATTGACCGTCTTCTGTATGCGCTGCTGTCAGACTGCGGGGGGAGGGAAACCCGCACTAGGTGTGTAGCAGTCGATACACACCGGTTAGCCCTGTTGTTTCATAGAGTAGACGGCCCTGAACTCTAACACTTTCCACACACCACCTGGGAAAACACAGAGAATATTTAGGGAGGAGTCTCTGCTAGAGGGGAGGAGTTCTTGCTGGAGGAGAGTTCTCTGCTGAGGGGAGGATTCTTCTGGCTGGAGGGCGAAGAGTTCTCTGGCTGGGGGGTTGTAGGGGAGAGTTCTCTGGCTGGAGGAGAGTTCTCTGGCTGGAGAGGAGTTTCTCTGGCTGGGGGAGAATTTCTCCTGGCGTGTAGGGGAAGGATTCTCTGGCTGAGGGAGAGTTTCTTTGTTGGGGGAGGAGTTCTCTGGCTAGGAGAGTGGAGGGGGAGGAGTTCTCTGGATGGGGAGGAGTTCTCTGGCTGACGGAGGGTGGGGAGAGTTCTCTGCTGGGGGGAGGAGTTCTCTGGCTGGGGGAGGAGTCTCTGATGGGGGGAGGAGTTCTTCTGGAGGGAGGATTCCTGGATGGGTGGGGAGGTGAAAGGACTGAGGGGACAACATTTCAACCAGTGAGAGAATCAGACACAAGGTCCAGCCAAAAACCACATGGACATCAGAAGAAGCTCAACTCTTCCTCAAAATTACTCAAAATTAAAAACTTTTAATTTTATTACATGAATAGTTTTTTTAAAGACATGCTCCAGAACTTTAGCGACTTCAATATTTATTTTTTTTAAAACCTCCCGCTTTGGGCTGGATGTATCAATGTGTATTTCATACATGTATAATCTATGAGCAGAAATACTGTCGAACCTCAATTAGCCACGAAATCGATAGTTTGAAAGTGACTGTTTTTCTGGAAGCTGTTACTGTGCCATTTTCCCACCCGTGGGCCAGCCCCCAAGCAATTCGAGTTCTAGCCAATGAGCTTCAACCCCTCACCATTTGAATTGACAGCCTGCAAGATGCACACACAACAGAGTGAGAGAGAAAGCAATGGGCGTGGTGCACATACCGTGTCTGAACATACGTGACATAGTACACCATTTTCGGGGACCACTTTTGGAACGTGACCCCTATTTTGAGAACTACTAACTAAAAAGTATTCAAAAGTACCGGAGAATATCTTTAAATAAAGATTTTTTTAATATTGAATTGTGTCTAATTCTTCAGCATTAGACCGACTGACAATCTGGTCACATGTACATAACATCATGACTTGATTGGATACGTACGTGTCCACAGGCTTTGCAGTGGTGGCGTCTCTTGGTGATGGAGTTRAACGGCTCCTGGCACTTCATACACAGAGTCACCTCCTTCTCCCGGATCGGAGTGGGAGCGCGCTTCCCCAGCTCATTACAGTTCTGAGAGAGAAGAGAGGAACAGAGGAAGAGAGAGAGAGAGACACAGAGAGAGAGAGACAGAGAGACAGAGAGACAGAGACAGAGAGAGACAGAGAGAGACAGAGACAGAGAGACAGAGAGAGACAGAGAGAGAGACAGAGACAGAGAGAGAGAGAGCGAGAGACAGAGACAGAGAGAGACAGAGACAAAGACAGAGACAGAGACAGGAGAAATACAATATGATGATCACAGATGGAGGCATTTCAGAAGCTAAAGAGTTGAATTGAATAGTGTTAATAAGGTAAGGGGTTATGCTGGGGTTAGAGCCTAGGGGCTAGGGGTTAGAACCTAGGGGCTAGGGGTTAGAACCTAGGGGCTAGGGGTTAGAACTCTAGGCGGCTAGGGCGTTAGAGGCCTAGGCGTAGGTTAAACCTAGGCCTAGGGGTTTTAGAAGGCTAAGGCGTAGTGGTAAGCCTAGGGGCTAGCGTTAGAACCCTAGCCGGCTAGGTTTTAAACCTGGGCTAGGGGTTGAAGCCTGGGGCTAGGGTCGTTAGAACCTAGGGCTCTAGGTTAGAGCCTAGGGCTATGGGTTAGAAAACCATGGCCTAGCGTTAAGCTCTAGAGGCTAAGGTTAGAGCCTAGGGACTAGGGGTTAGAACCTAGGGCTCTAGGGGGTTAGCAAGCCTAGGGGCTACGGGGTTAAGCCTAGCTAGGGTTAGAACTAGGAATCTCCTCTCTTTTCTTGG
>NW_019943696.1:87394-111099 GCF_002910315.2 Salvelinus sp. IW2-2015 | reverse complement strand
CTTTAGTTAACACCGGTAAAGTTGTCCTGTTTCGTTACTGGGACCGGGGGAGGACAAAACACAATAACTGGAGAGATTGGTCCTGTTGGAAATGGTCCAAATGTCATCAGTTCGACCCGGTTTTAAGGAAATTAAAAGTTAAAAAATGATGAAACACGTTTCTGATAAGACTTCAGTTGCGTCTTTGGTGCATATTTTATGTGGGTTGAAATACTGTCTGCTTGCATAAAGCAGAGTCAAAGATAACACTACACACCAATTCACATTATTCTCAAGAGATGCTGAAAGTAATAAATCATAATTCTCCACTCTCTTTCATGAGACAAAATTAACATTTTTTGTATAATTTTACTGCAAGAAATGCATAATTCGGAGGAGTTAATATAATTTTTGCTCTACACATGAGAGAGGCTTATAGGCTACAGTCAGTGTCACTATTTCAAGATTACTATTCCATTTGACCCAAATTAACTTAAATGAGGAATATTTCTGTTTATTCATGGATACAGGGTGCCCATGAGCGGGATAGCAAATGTTGCATGTAAACAGCTTATCCCGAATAAGACCTTAAGCGGGATATGAAGCTACTATTCTGGGATATGATCCTACTATCCGTGATATGATCTACTATCTGGGATATGAGTTTACTATCTGGGATATGATCACTACTGTGATATGATCTACTATCTGGGATATGAGTTACTGTCCTGGGATATGAGCCTACTATCTGGGATATGAACTCTATATCTGGATATGATCTACTATCTGGGATATGATCTAACTATCTGGGATATGATCTAACTATCCGGGATATGAGCTACTATCTGGGATATGAGCTACATATCTGGGATAATGACGCTATACTATCTGGGATATGATCTACTATCTGGGATATGATCTACTATCTCGGAGATATGAACGTTACTAAATCCGGGATTATGGATTACTATCTGGGATATGACCCGCTACTATCTGGATATACATCTACATCTGGGATATGATTACTATCTTGATATGAGTGATACTATCCGGATATATCGCAGTTTACTATCTGGATATGAGCTACTATCTGGGATATGAGCTACTATCTGGGATATGATCTACTATCCTGGGATATGAATCTACTACATGGATATGCTCTTGGATATTGAGCTACTATCGGGATTGGCGCTACATTGGGATGAGCTGCTATCCGGATATGAAGTTACTATAACGGATATGAGTTACTATCTGGGAATATGAGTTACTATCTGGCATAAATGAGTTACTGTCTGGATACATGATCTACTATCTGGGATATGATCTACTATCTAGGATATGTGTTTACTATAACGGATATGATCTACTATCTGGGATATGAGTTACTAGTCCGGGATAATGATCTACTATCTGGGATTGAGTTACTTATACGGGATATGACGCTACTATCTGGGATTTGAGTTACTATAACGGAATATGAGCTACTATCTGGGATTGAACTTACTATCTGGGATATGAGTTCTATGACGGGATATGAGCTACTATCTGGCATATGATCTACTATCTGGGATAGAGTTACTATACGGGATAAATGATCTCCATAACGGGATATGATCTACTATCTGGGATATCCCGGGATATGATCTAACATACGGGAATAATGATACTACTATCTGGGATTATGATCTACTTTACGGGATATGAGCTACTATCTGGGATATGATACTAGTAATCTGGGAATATGAGTTACTATCCTGGGATATGAATCTACTAATCTGGGATATGAGTACTATCCGGGATATGAGCTACTGTCTGGGATATGAGTTACTATCTGGGATATGAGCTACATGCATCTGGGATTAGAGTTACTATACGGGATATGAGCTACTATTCTGGGATATGATCTACTATCTGGGATTGATCACATATCTGGGACTGGAATCTACTATCTGGGATATGAGTTACTATCCGGGATATGATCTACTAATTGGGATATGATCTACTATCTGGAATATGAGCTACTATCTGGGTATGATCTCTTTCTGTCTGGATATGATCTACTATCGGGAATATATCTACTATCTTGGGATATGATCTCTACTATCTGGGATATGAGCTACTATCTGGGATATGAGTACTATCGGGATATATTACTATACTACACACGGGATATGATCTAGATATCTGGAATATTATCTACTATCTGGGATATGAGTTACTATCCGGGATATGATATACTCTGGGATATGATCTACTATCTGGGATATGAAGCTAACTATCTGGGATATTGAGTTACTATCGGATATGATCTAACTATCAGGATATGATCTACTATCTGGGATATGATCCTACTATCTGGGAATGATCGCTACTATCTGGGATATGAGTTACATATACGGGATATATCTACATGACGGGATATGATCTACTATCTGGGATATGATCACTATCTGGGATATGAGCTACTATCTGGGATATGAGTTACTAATCCGGGATATGATTCTACTATACGGGATATGATCTACTATCTGGGATATGATCTACTATCTGGGATATGATTACTATCTGGTATATAGAAGTTACTATACGGGATAGATCTACTATACGGGATATATCTACTCTCTGGGTATGATCTACGTATACGGGATCTAACTACTACTGGGATATGATCTACGTATCTGGGATATGAGTTACTACTGGGATATGAGTCACATCTGGGATATAGTTACTATACGGGAATGAGTCTACTATACGGGATATGTCTATCTGGGATATGAATCTACTATACGGGAATGATCTACTATACGGGATATGATCTACTATCTGGGATATGGATCTACTATACGGGATATGAAGCTACTATCTGGGAATATGATCATTAGCTATCTGGGATATGAGTTACTATCTGGGATATGATTCACTATCTGGGATATGATCTACTATAAGGATATGATTACTATCTGGGATATGATACTGACTATCTGGGATATGATCTACTATCTGGCATATGAATCTACTATCCCGGGATATAAACTACTATCTGGGGATATGGATAGTATGTCTGGGATTGACGGTTACTGTCTGTGGCTACTGAGCTACTAATCTGGGATATGAGCTACATTCTGGGATATGAGCTACTGTTTGGGATAGAGCTACCTATTGTGATATGAGTTACTATTCGGGATATGATCTACTATCTGGGATATGAGTTACTATCTGGATATGATTACTATACGGGATATGATCTACTATCTGGGATATGAGTTACTATACGGGATATGAGCTACTATCCGGGATATGAATCTATACAATCTTGGGATATGATCTACTATCTGGGATATGAGCCTACTATCGGGATATGATCTACTATCTGGGATATGATCTACTATCTGGAATACTGACTACTATCTGGGATACTGAAGTTACTATCCGGGATGATCTACTAATCTGGGATATCTACTGATGCTACTAGGGATATGACTACTATCTGGGATATGATCTACTATCTGGGATAATGATCTACTATCTGGGATATGATCTACTTATATTCTGGGATATGATCTACTATCTGGGTATATGATCTACTATCTGGGATATGATCTCTCTGTGAATATGATCTACTATCTGGGATATGAGTTACTATCCGGGATATGAGTTAACTATCCGGGATATGAGCTACTATCTGGGATTATGATCTACTATCTGGGATATGACTACTATCTGGGATATGATCTACTATCTGGGGATATGCCGCCTACTATCTGGGATATGGGCGCTAACTATCTGGGATATGAGCCTTAACTATCTGGATATGAGCTACTATCTGGGATATGAGTTCTGTCCTGGGATATGATCTACTACCGGATATGAGTGTACTATAGCGGGATATGATCTACTATCTGGGATATGAGTTACTATACGGGATATGAGCTACTATCTCTGGGATATGATCTACTATCTGGGATATGAAGCTACTATCTGGGATATGATCTACTATCTGGGATATGAGCTAGTATCTGTTCTATCTGGAATGAGGCTACTATCTGGATATGAGCTACATCTGGTATCTACTATCTGATATGAGTTTACTGTCTGGGACTTGATCTGCTATCTGATATGAGTACTATAGGATATATCTACTATCTGGGATTATTAGTTACTATTAACGGGATATGATCTACATCTGGGATTTGAGTACTATACTGGATATGCGCTACTATCTGTATATGAGTTACTGTCTGGATTATGAGTTACTATCTGGATTGACTACTATGGATTGAGCTGTACTATACGGATATGAGCTACTATCTGGGATATGAGCTACTATCTGATATAGCTACTATCCGGGATATGAGCTACTTCTGGGATAATGAAGTTTACTAAAATCTGGGATTGAGCTACTAATCTGGGATATGAGCTACTATCCGGGATATGAGTTACTATCTGGGATATGAGTTACTATACGGGATAATGAGCTTACTTTGGGATATGATCTACTATCTGGGATATGATCTACTATCTGGGATATGATCTACTATCTAGGATATGAGTTCCTATCCGGGATATGAATCTACTTTCTGGGATATGAGCTACTCTCTGGAATATGAATTTACTATCTGGGATTGACCTACTATCTGGGATATGTTCTACTATCTGGATATGAGCTACTATCTGGGATATGTTCTACTATCTGGGATATGAGTTACTGTCTGGGATATGTCCTACTATCTGGGAATGATCTACTATCTGGGATATGAGTTCTACTATACGGGATAGATTCTATCTGGGATATGAGTTACTATTACGGGATATGATCTTACCTATCTGGGATATGAGTTACTATAGAACGGGATATGATCTACTATCTGGGGTATGAGTTACTATAACGGGATATGATTTACTATCTGGATATGAGTTACTATCTGGGATATGAGTTACTATACGGGATATGAGCTACTATCTGGGAATGAGTTACTATCTGGGATATGAGCTACTATCTGGGATATGAGCTAACTATCCGGGATATGAGTTACTATACGGGATATGAGCTACTATACGGAATTGAGTTACTATACGGGATATGAGCTACTATCTGGGAATAAAGTGAGCTACTATCCGGGAATATGAGCTACTGTCTGTGATACTGAATACTATCTGGATATGATCACTATCTGGGATAGATCTACTAGTTTGGGATATGATCTACTATCTGGGATATAGCTGACTATCTGGGAATATGGATGCGTACTATACGGGATATTGATCTACTATCTGGGATATGATCTACTATCTGGGATATGAGTTACTATCCGGATATGATCTACTATCTGGGATATGATCTACTATCGGGATATGAGCTACTATCTGGGATATGAGTTACTATCGCGGCGCCAATACACTGATCTGACTATAACGGGATATGATCTACTATCTATAGGGATATGGATCTAGCTATCTGGGATAGATCTACTAATCTGGGATATGATCTACTAATGCTGGGTATGAGTTACCTATAACGAGCTACTATGCGGGATATGATCCTAGCTTCCACGGGATATGATCTAACTATACTGGGATATGATCTACTATCCTGGGATAAGTAATCGGGAATGCTTGATGTCCACATCAGAGTAGATATCGGATGATCTAGCTATCTGGGATATAGATGCTATCTGGATAGACTACAGCGGCAATGATGAGTTACTATCCGGGGAATACGGTGATCTACTATAGCGGGATATTGATCTACTTGTAGGAGATATGATTCTATCTGGATATATGATACTAATATCTTGGGATATGATCTACTATCTGGGATCTGAGTTAACTATCCGGGATATGATCTACTATCTGGGATATGAATCTAACTTGGATACTGGATATCGGATCGCCCATACTACTTCTGGGATAAGCGCTATCTACTTGATTTACTACTCACGGGTTGGATATGATCTACTATCGTGGGGATAGATGAGTACTATCTGATGGGATTACTGATTTGACCTACGGGTTCGCCTTGGGTACACACGGGATTATGGATCTACTATAGCGACGCGGGAATGATCTTACTATCTGGAATATGAGCTAATACGGGTATGAGGTTCTATCCCGGGAGTGATGAGCTACTATCTGGGATATGAACTTACTATTGATGGAGCATTATGGAGTACCTGTGGGGATCTGGATTTGAGTGTACTATCCGGGATATGATCTGTACTATAGCGGGATCCTATCTACTATCTAGGAATCATGATCTACTATCATGGGAATGATCTACTATCCTGGGATATGAATCTACTATCTGGGATAGAGTGAGATCCGATACGCAGATACGTACTATCGGGGCATGATACTACTCGATACGGGAGAATATGATAAGTACTGGAAGCGTTAGCTACTATCGTTGTGATATTGAGTTACTAATCGGGGATTATGTACTATACGGATATCTGGATTCCAGTATCTCTTTGGGAATAAACTACTATTTACGGTTTGTCTTAATGGGTATTCGTGGCGTGATCTATACTATCTGGGATAAACGGTGATCTACTATTGGTATTAAGTGGGAGGCCGTGTACTATACGGGATATGATCTACTATAATACGGGATAGTGATCTAATCTCTGGAATATGAATCTTCTATAGCGGGATATGAGGCTACTATCTGGGATATGATTTACTATCTTTGGAAGTATGAGTTACTATCATGGGCGTATTGATCTAAACTATCTGGGATGTCACGTTTACTTGATGTTAGGCTTACACGTGGGATAGATGATCTACCTATCACGGGTCGATAGTTCTGGATCTACTTCCTCCGTGGGATATGAGTTACTATATGGGGATATGGATCTATGCACATCATGGGATTTAGAGGTTCCACTATAACTCGGGATTTATGAACTACTATCTGGTAATAGCTACTATCTGGGATATGAGGTTACTATCTTGGGATATGCAGATACTATCTCGGCTTTGATCTTTCTACTGATCCTATACCCTTCCTATTCTGGGATTGATTACTATCTGGGAAATGATGACTACTATCTGGGATACTGATCTACTATCTGGGATGTTGATTCTACTACTACTGCGACGCATACGTGTCATGAGTTACTAGCTGGGATACCTGAATCAACTATCTTGGGATATAGATGATACTGGACTAATGATCATAGCTACCTACTATGGCAAAGTTTTACTGTCCTGGGATATGAGCTACTATCTGGGAGGTACTGATCTACTATCGGCGATATCAGCTACTAGATCTGGGATAGTGAGCTCGAGTTATGACGTGGATTAATTACAAATGTGGATACGTGACTCTTGATATATACTATCTGGGATTGATCTAACTATCTGGGATTGATTACTATCTGGGATTCTCGAATCTGGTTATGGTTACTAATCTTGGGATATGATCTACCTTATCTGAGGATATGATCTACTATCTGGGATATGAAGTCTACTATCTACGGGATATGTACTTGGATTTGATAATAGGGCGGGGATAACTGATACCCCATTATCTGGATATGAGTATAATCTGAGTTAGTCGGTGATATGGACGTTTTACTATCTAGGTTGGTGATACTGTCTGTATCGATCTGAAGTACTATCGGGATAAATGACAATACATATCTGGGATATGAGTCTAACTATACTGGGATAGCTACTTCTGGAGGCTACTACTGGACCTATCCGGAGTATATAGCGTACTGTCTGGGATATGCAGTTACTAATCGTGGGACTCGTCAATGGCTACTATCTGGGATATGAGCTAACTATCCGGGATGAGGTTGATCTACGTTTCTGGGATAATGAGCACTGTCTCTGGAATAATGATTTCTATCTGGGAATACCTAGACTTGTCTGAATTGAGCTATACTGGTAGAGCATATGGGAGTATTTTCTATCTGGGATATTGAGTTTACTAGTCTGGGAATATGATTCTCTATCGGGATCTAATATCTGGGATATGAAGTTTACTTACGGGATAATCTTTGGGAATATCTTACTACCTCTGGGATATGAGTTACTATAGCGGATATGATCTACTATCTGGGATACTGAAGTTGACTATAGGGAACGTGGGAATATGAGTCTACTATCTGGGATATGAGTTACTATATCGGATATAGCTCTATCTATAAGCTTATTCTGGGTAGAGTATATGGGAGACTCTTATCATAAGATCTCTGGGCATATGAGTTACTATACGGGATTAGAGCTAACTATCTCTCTCAACAACAAACAACATTACTAATGCATTGGTGTGCATGTAAACGTGGTCAATGATTGAATTGGTGCCTAGGTTTTGGTGTTCACGCTTCGAGATGTCTTGATCATTTGAATATGCTCTGACAGAGAGTTATGGYTAAGTTCCAAAGCGTGAAAAGGAGAGAAACCGATTCCTTAAAAACGTTCACTGAACGTAACAGAAATGTTGTGTTGAGTTTACCCCATAAGTCATTGGGTTCAAGGAGCATCGTTCGGTCTCTGGATATTTTTGCTGGAATGATCAAGGAACGTTCCTGGAGTAAATTCTCTCAGGGCAGTCTGTCATAAAGCTGGAATGAAAATACCAATTACATTTTCTACCTGTGCGAGAGGTCTCCGCCATTCTTGATTTTATACATTTTTCACCAGCACCTTGAAMGCATAATCCCTCCCTCACACCTCTGTAACGTCCTCTGTTTGCTCCTCTTTTCTTGGGCTCGCTGCTAAATGTTTAATAGCTTGTAGCTTTTCTGTCATCCCTCTCACATCCCAGGCCCAAAGTGTTGTGCAAAGCTGCAGAGATGCCTGGTACTCCACCTCTCATTTTTCTCACATAGCTTCTAATGGAACACTGGGGTAAGGGAGTAGGGAGCTATTTCACACAGGAATCAATTTGCGGCCGGCCCAGGCTGCTTGCCTTATCCCTCACATTTTTCAACAGATATTTAGAAATGTTCTGTTATCGATATTGTGTGTGTGTGTGTGTGTGTGTGTGCATGCGTGTGTGTGTTTGCAAATGTTAAACAGAATAAACCCATTAAACTTGTCCATTGACCTCATTGACCTCATCCATTGATCCCATTGACCTCGTCCATTGACCTCGTCCATTGACACATGAGCCTTATCGAGCAAATGGGAGGTGCTAACAAGCTGCAACAAATGTCCTTAGAAACCACTCTATTCCTGGCAACAAGCAACGACAAAACGCCCCGCCTCGAACACGCTGCGACTGCGTCTATTTATCATCTCACCGATGATGCACAGAAAACAAGCCGTAACGCCACGAGACAAAAGGTCGTGGATAAGAAGTGCCCTCAGTTCTCACGCCCACCATAAGACACTTACACAGCTGCACTTGCCTCCTGAACCCAAACCCTAATGTGACATTTTCCCAATTCCTTATTCAGGCTCAACACACACAACACACCACACACACACACACACACACACAACACACACACACACACACACACACACACACACACACACACACCCACACACACACCACACACACACACACACACACACACACACACACACACACACACACACACATCTGCCATCTCTGGGCTTCACGTATGAGGAGGTGTTATGCTAAGGTGTTCAGAACGAGTGATTTCATGACGTTTCCTAAGAAGTAGATATGCGATTAACCATATTTTTTCCAAACACAATGTGCTTCGGGTGTTTTGGTTTTCAGCACTAAGTATTCATTGGAATTGAATCTCATTTACACAACGGTTCTGTTGTCGTGTGTTTTCAAATGAAGGTGCTCCGGTCTGTTATAAGAACGCGACTGTAACTGGCAAAATGACAGTCAGCACGGTGAAGAGGGTAGATAGTGACACTCCCCTGGGGCTGGTAGATATGACACTTTGACTATTCCAATTTGTTCAAATGGATGTAATAGTTCAATACAGGGAAACGTACTGCAGGGTATACAGTATGTTACAAACAATACGGTGGCATTTAGGTTACCAATATCAGTTGTATACTAAATTCACTTGTTGAGAATCCATTCGCCAATCTTGATCATGGTTTTGCTTTTACTAGACATTATCAAATTACGTGAGTCATCTCATAGCTGTCTCGAAAAAAACCTGCTCTTATCTCATAGCTGTCTATAAAACATTACTTATCTCATAGCTGTCTATAAACCATTATACTACCACAGCTGTCTATAAAACGCATCTACTTATCTCATAGCTTTCTCTACTTATCGGCATAGCTTTCTCTACTTATCTCAATAGCTGTCTATAAAACCATAATACCTAGCTCACAGCTGCTATAAAACCATCTACTTATCTCATAGCTGTCTCTACCTTATCTCATAGCTGCTATAACTCTTACTTAATCTCATAGCTTTCTCTAATCTTATCTCATAGCGTGTCTATAAAACCAAATACCTAGCTCACAAGCTGTCTATAAAACCATCTACTTAATCTCATAGCTGGTATCTACTTATCTCATAGCTATCCTATAAGCAACCATCTACTTATCTCATACGCTTTCTCTACTTATCTCATAGCTGTCTATAAAACCATACTTACTCATAGCTTCTATCTCACTTATCTCATAGCTATCTATAAACATCTACTTAATCTCAATAGCTTCTATAAACCATTTACTTATCGTCATAGCTGTCTATAAAACCATCTACGTTATCTCATACTGTCTATAAAACCATCTACTGTATCTTCATAGCTTGTCCTATTAAAACCAATCTACTTATCTCTAGCTTGCTATAAAACCATTTACTTATCTCATAGCCTGTAACTCTACTTATCTCATAGCTTGTTCTAAACATTGACTTAATCTCATAGCTGTCTAAAACCATCATACCTCTTATCTCATAGCTTCTACCATTACTTATCTCATAGTCTGTCTATAACAACATTTACTTATCTTCATAGCTGTCTCCTCTACTTGATCTGCATAGCTGTCTATAAAACCATTCTAACGTATCTCAATAGCTGTCTAATAAAACCATCTACTGTACTCAGCTATGCCTAATAAAACCAATCTACTTATCTCAGGTAGCTGTCTATAACCATTTGCTTATCTCATAGCTGGTCTCTACCCATTCTACTTCTCATATTGTATAACCATTTACCTATCTCATAGCGTCTATAAAACACTACTTTTAACTTAATCCTCATAGCTGTCTTACTTACTTATGCCACTAGCTGATCTATAATAGACCATTTACTTATCTTCATAGCTGTCCTTAATTCTACGTATCGTCATAGCTGTCATATAAAACGCATTTACGTTATCTCAAGCTGTTCTCTACTTAATCTCATCGCTAATAAATCATTGATCATGCTTTCTCTCTTATCTCATAGCTGTCTATAAAACCATCTACGTTAGCTATCAAGCTATCTAATAAAACCCATCTATTATCTATAGCCCTATCTATAAAACCATTTAGCTTATCTCATAGCTTGGTAATCTACGTATTGGCATAGCTGCTTTATAAAACCATCTTACTTATGCTCATAGCTGTCTCTACTTACTCATAGCTGTCCTCTAGCTTATCTCATAGGCTGTCTATAAAACCATCTACTTAATCTCATAGCTAATCTATAAAACCGCATCTACTTATTCTCATAGGGCTGTATCTACGTATTCCTAGCTATCTATAACCATCTACTTATCTCACAGCTGTTTCTACTTATCTCATAGCTGTCTATAAAACCATCTGACTTATCTCCAGCGTATTCGATTTAAAACACTACTTTATGCTCGTAGCTGTATCTACTTGTCTCATAACTGTCTATAAATGATCTACCTCAGTGGCTGTTCCTAGTTCATATTCCAGCACATTCAGTCAAATTCAAAATGGGGTCCTTTCGATAATTTGAAGCTTATGTAAGGATGGGTCTCTTTATGTGGTGATCCAGGATAAAAGCCTTACCTCAATGTCTGCTGCACAGAGAGGACTGTGAAGAATGAGAGAGGGGGAGAGAGAGCGAGGGAGACAGAGAGACAGGGAGAGAGAGAGACAGAGAGAAAGACAGGGAGAGAGAAGGAAACTAAGAGAGAGACAGAGAGAGATAGACAGAGAGAGAGGGAGACAGAGAGAGAGAGCAAGAGAGCGAGAGAGAGTGCGAGAGAGCGAGAGCGATAGAAGGAATAGAAAAATCATGAAATAATCCTTTAGTGCTATTGCGGTGGTGGTGCGCAACTTCCCTCCCATTTGTAGGAGAGCGTTAGGGTTAGAAGATCAGGCAGAAGAAAGCAAGACTGTACTCAATGAGACAGGCATTGAGACAACCAGATGGTCGTTCGTTTAATGAACTTACAGATATTGAGATATCATTTGCCATGAATGACAGTCAGACACAGCACTCTACTGTACCATGCCTGCAGACTGTAGGTACATGAAATATAGGTATCACTCCTAGAGTTTCCTAGCAACTCATGCAAAAAGGCTCTGTACTCCTTTTAAAACCTCTATCACAACTGTCAAAAAATCCCATATATTGCCTGAGTCATATCAAACGGATTGAAAAAAAATACATGAACACTTTGGAGAATCGTTCAGACTGATAGCAATGGATGTATGCTTGTCAAACTGCATGACATCCCCACTGGCAATGCTAGCAGCATGTTACACGGATGGTTTAAAACACAGTTTACTATCATTAGTCTCCTCCGGTGTGAAACGTGGAGCTTGGGCTGCAACACATGTACGACAAGGAGGCTTGTAACAGCTGAATAGTCTGTCGATATGCCTAGAAGACTGGGGGTCGATACGTGATGTCAGAGTAAGTGGCCATAGAATGGTCATAAAACAATCGGTCAGATGTTATGTTCACAAGAAAAAGGTGACCAGACGAGAGAAATCTKTTTTCTGTGACTCTCCTAAAACAAGTGTTCGAATAGGCATTCCAGAACAAGCATCCTTTGGTAGGAGATAAGTAGTAGTTAGTTCCTAATTGGTTCCTAATTGGTTCCTTGGCCAGCAGCATACCACCCTGCATACCACTGCTGGCTTTCTTCTGAAGCTAAGCAGGGTTGGTCCTGGTCAGTCCCTGGATGGGAGACCAGATGCTGCTGGAAGTGGTGTTGGAGGGCCAGTAGGAGGCACTCTTRCCTCTGGTCTAAAAAATATCCCCCAATCCCCCAGGGATTGCCCTGCCCTGTGTAGGGTGCCGTCTTTCGGATGGGACGTTAAATGGGTGTCCTGACTCTCTGAGGTCATTAAAGATCCCATGGCACTTATCATAAGAGTAGGGGTGTTAACCCCGGTGTCCTGGCTAAATTCCCAATCTGGCCCTCGTACCATCATGGTCACCTAATAATCCCCAGTTTACAATTGGCTCATTCATCCCCCTCCTCTCCCCCTGTTACTGTTCCCCAGGTCATTGCTGCAAATGAGAACGTGTTCTCAGTCAACTTACCTGGTAAAATAAAAATAAAGGAAAAGTAGACAAGTAGGAGGAAAAAAGGATATAGGTTCTTTAGGTAGGAGATAAAGCGTACATTCCTGCTCTTTTGTATCAAAGCCTACTATTTAATATCCAAAAGCTTTTTTTTTTTACACCAGTTACAACATACACATATGAATGACAAACACTGACTACATCTGTCCAGACCCACATGCTCACCCCATCCTAGAACATGATACTCGTGTCATCTGTCCGACCACAATCATTCACACCCCCATCCTAGAACAATGACTACATGTCATCTGTCCAGACCCACATGCTCACACCCCCATCCCTAGAACAATGACTACATGTCATCTGTCCGACCCACAGCTCACACCCCCATCCCTAGAACAATGATACATGTCATTCTGCCAGACCCACATGCTCACACCCCATCCCAAGACAATGCTACATGTCATCTGTCCAGACCGACATGCTCACACCCCATCCCTAGAACATGACTACTGTCATCTGCGCCAACACTGCTCACACCCCCCATCCTAGAACATGACTACATGTCATCTGTCCAGACCCACATGGCTCACACCCCATCCCTAGAACAATGACTACATGTCATCTGTCCAGACCCACATGCTCACACCCCATCCCAAGAACAATGACTTACATGTCATCTGTCCAGACCGACATGCTCACACCCATCCTAGAACCAAGACTACATGTCATCTGTCCAGCCCACTGCTCACACCCCCCTCCCTAGAACAATGACTACATGTCATCTGTCCGACCCACATGCTCACACCCCCATCCTAGAACAATGAACATGTCATCTGTCCGACCCCACATGCTCACACCCCCCATCCTCAAAAAAGCTTTCAAACAGCTAATTGGTTCCTAGAAGTACAAATTTGAAAAGAATTGGCTGCGTTGCCAGTTCGAAGGCTAGCACGTACAATCTGTTAGCAATGTTCCACTAGCTATGAACCCCATTGTGTCCGCTGCCTGTACAGATTGTCTCGCTGTGTGCAATTTAAAAAATACTCCTCCCCTAGCGTAGCACAAGCGTCACAGTTTCAAAGTCAGCTTAGGGACAAAGTAGCACTTGCATCACGTTGTGGCACTTCCTACATGTGGAACATTGGCATTAGTGGTCCGTTTTGCTGTAATGTTGAAAAACTGATTAGCGCTCCACTGTGTTAGCGCCATGTGCCTCTGTTGGCCCACACAGCTGCTGCTACTGCCTCCGCAGTCGCTGTACTGGTTCCTCTGTGCCAGGGTGAGCTGCCGCTAATTACCCATGCTATGGTTACCGAGGCTTGGGGGGAGGGAGCAGGGAAGAGAAGGTGTGGGAAGGGTTGAGGGAAGGACAAGCTCCTGTTGGAGACAGAGTTGTCAAAAATAGATGACTTCATTCTTCCCCTCTTACCATTGTGTATTTTCTTTCATTGTGGGTGAAATGGGACTTTTGCAAACTTGTGTAACGCTGTAGTGCACTTCCTTCCAGGTGATCACCTTTTAAGTGGATATAGTGACTTAACAAGACTAGCGACAACATCTTAAAAACTGCACACAATTTATAATGAACTGGAGCACCAAAACAGGACAACAAAAGGATTTCAAAGAGCCGTTGATCTGGGTCTGAACACGACGAGCGTAACATCACTCTCACATCTGTCCCAAATCCACAGTCCTCGTCCTCATCTCCATCTCATAAAGTACACGAGCCTGCCAGCGCACACAGAAGAGAAACCGGACTCTGGCCAAGAGAGATTACAGTCCTCTGAGGCAATCAATACGAAATGCACCTGCTATTTCAGAATGGAACCCATTGAACAGATTTATCCGGTGGTCTCCCACATGAAGCGCCTGCACACCAGATATTCATATGAGTGGAGCCGTGTAAAAAAAGAGGGTCTCATTGTCTTCCACAAATGAGAGAAAGTGAGCATGAGCAAATAAACAAATAACAGGTGATTAATAATAGAAAATCAATGGATTCTATCTGAATTGTCACGAGGAGAGAAAGAGAGAAGAAGAAAGAGGGAGCATTTGACAAACGATTAAACTCCTCTCTGCTTTGTCCGCCCACCCCCACCCCTCCTCCAAACGACAAGCAACTTCTCGCCGCGCGTTGGCCTACTTTTGGCCGTGCGGAAGTACAACATGTGAATGGTTCCTCTTACCTTTCTCCTGGCTGAGGCTTCGGATATTGGCTGAATTGTCCATGCTGTACTATCCCCTGAAGAACAGGCTCCATTATGCTGCTAAAACTGAGCCGGAGAGGCTAGGTTCTCCTGGACTGCCATCAGGGGGGCCACTGATCTCAGGCAGGAGGAAGACAGGCAGGAGAAGGACAGGCAGGATGATGACCGGCAGGAGGAGGACAGGCAGGAGAAGGACAGGCAGGAGGAAGACAGGCAGGAGAAGGACAGGCAGGATGATGACCGGCAGGAGGAGGACAGGGTTAAGCTGTGTCCAATGGGTGTCATCACAGAGGTGAGGAAACTGAGGAAAAGTACCTATCTATATCTTGATCTCTGTCCCTCAGAGTATAGCTTCCTCTCTAGTTCTCACAAGCCACCCCATCGCCCGCCCTCTCTCTCTCTCTCTCTCTCCACTCTCTCTCTCTCTCTCTCTCTCTCTCTCTCCCTCAGAAAACGTGGCAGGCAGTCAAGCAGGCAGGTCGCAACCGAGACACTGTGGTATGGCTGTGTCTCCCGGTTAGTGTTCGTATGTAACGGCAGGGAGCGAGGAAGCCGGAGAGCGGGATGTGGGCTTCAGAGCAGTCAGCCTCTCAAGGCACCTCGAGATTGTCGCTCTGCTCACAATCACCTTGGAGAAGAGCTAGAGAGAGAGGGGGGGGGGTGACCAGAACAAAGCAGAGAGAGAGGGGAGGGGGGGAAGGACAGGAACAAGAGCAAGAAGAGATAAAAGGAAGAGACAATAAAGGGGAAGGTACTTGCGGGAAGGAAGATGAGGAGGGAGAGAGAGAAAGAGAGGAGAGAGAGAGAAGAGAGAGAAGAGAGAGAGAAGAGAGAGAAGAGAGGCCTCAGGGTGATCTGTGGATTTCTTATCTCACAGGAGTGGAAGAGTTTGGCACAACATAGCATTATAGCGGAAGAGCGCTGAGAGAGAGAGAGACGAGCATATGCGCGAGAGGGAGAGAGGAGTGTGGTTGGGTGTGGTCCCAGGGATGTGGTGTCTGTAGCAGACGGGAGATGAGAGACCAGAGAGTCGTGAATGGGGGCTGTCCCTAGGGCTGTGGTTAGGGTGGGCAGACGGGAAGAGAGAGCCCAGAGTGAGTGTTGATGGTCGTCCCAAGGCCTGTGGTGTGGTAGAGGCATGAGGGAATGAGAGGACCAGAGAGTGTGAATGGGTGCGTCCCAAGTCTGTGGGTGGGGGTAAGCCAGAGGAATCGAGAGTGACAAGGAGTGAATGGGTGCGTCCCAAGTCTGTGTGTGGGGTAGACATGACCGGGACAGAGAGAGGACCAGAGAGTGGTGAAGGGCGTCCAAGAGCTTGTGTGCGGGTAGGCAAGCAGAGGAATGAGAGGACCAGGAGTGATGTGGATGGCTGCGTCCCAGATCTGGTGGTGTGGGGTAGGCAAGGAGAATGAGAACCCAGAGGAGAGAGAGAGAGAAGCAAAGACGAGCAGACTGGAATGCTCTTCGAATACCCTCACCCTGGTTACAGGGCACGTCTACTACTCCCACCCTGGCTTGACAGGATGGCTCATACATACCGTACTACCTCCTAGGTTGGAACAGGGTCAAACTAGGTCTCTATACACTACCCCCCACCTGATTGGACAGGCCACTGCTCTACCACCCTCACCTGGGTTTCGTGGACAGGGCCACTGGCTCTACTACCTCTACCCTAGGTTGGACAGGCGCCTGTTACCACTCCCTCACCCTGGGTTGGACAGGGCACTCGCTCTATCACCTCACCCTGGGTGGACAGCACTGGTGCTACTTACGCCTACCTGAGTGGCAGGGTCACTGCTCTACCTACCCCCTCACCCCTATGGTTGGACAGGCACTGCCTCTACCCTACCCAGTCTGACACGGGCTCTGCACCCACCCTGGTTGGACAGGCATCTGCTCTACTAACCCTCACCCGAGGTTGGACAGGCAGGGGAAGAGAGACCGAAGGAAGGAGAGAGGAGCAAAGGACGAGAACTGGATGCTCTATTACCCCTCACCCTGTGTTGGACAGGGCACTGCTCTACTACCCTCCCTGGCACACGCTCCAACCCTCACCCTGGGTTGGACAGGGCACTGCTCTACCACCCCTCCATGGGTTGGACAGGGCACTGCTTAACCACCCTCACCTGGGTTGACAGGGCACTGCCACCACCCTCACCTGGGTTGGACAGGGCACTGCTGTCTACCACCCCTCACCTGGAGGCCAGGTGCAGTCGCTACCACCCTCCTCCGGGTGGACAGGGCACCTGCTACCACCCACTCCACCCTGGGTTGGACAGGGCACTGGCTCTACACCCCTCACCTGGGTTGGACAGGGGCACTGGGCAAGGTAGCACCCCTCACCTGGGTTGGAACAGGCACTGGCGTACCACACCCTCACCCGGGTTGGACAGGGCATGCTCACACCGCCTCCCCTGGTTGACGGGCACTGCGTACACCCCTCACCTGGTTGAGACAGGCACTGTCTACTACCTCACCGAGTTGGACACGGGCACTGCAGTAACCGACCCCCTGGGTTAGACAGGGCACTGCTGTGAGTTGTATATAATGTACCCAAATATACATAAAATGTACAAATATTGCTTCAAATAGGTCAATTCTGATAATACCATGAGAAACTGGCTATATGTAATTTGTGGATAAGCCTGAAATAAATTTAAAAAAGCGATGTATTGTAATGTAATTTGCAACCATGAGTTGTGTTTACTGCATAGCTGACTATGTTATTCAAGTTCAAAGTACATCACKCTCAAAAGTGAAAATGTGCAAAATATTAGCTTACGCAAATATTTGCAATGCMAATACTCTTTTGTTGACGGACCAAAAGTCTGGATCATTCCCAGTTGAACCTTGTCAAAAGCACTTTGGTAACAATTGAGAAATGACATACTTGTTAGAATTAGATTTTCCTCAAATTGCTGGCATGGCATACGAGCAACATGAGCCGAGCTTTAAGAATAGAGAGTGGCCACAGTTTTGCAGAGAAACACAATGAAGATACGCATGTCATAATATGTCGACAATAACAAAACTATTGTCCCGAACACATTTCAACTATTACATAAATARGACATGCCCTGTCTTGATCCATCCGTGTTTCACGACTGCAGTGTTGCACAGAAACACTGGCCACAGTGTACCTCTGTATCTCACCTGAACTTGCGATCAACCACAGGCCAATGGCTGCCTTTGTGTACATTCCAGTAGTAGGTTGTCGTGCTACAAGAGGTCTTCACGGGTCCACCCGAACCTGAATACCCATAACACGTCCAAAATTCTAACTTTTCCCTCTAGTCCAGGTCGGGTCCAGGTCGGATCCTGTTTGATTGTCATCAGGTCTCGAGTCTATGTAACTAGAGCTGATAGACTCGAAAGGACCCAACCACGACTGCATAGCCTATAGCATATTTATTTTATGCTAATAAGCGTTTATAATGTATTGACTTATAGAAGGCCTAGCCAACATATAAAGACCTATTCGTTAACCAGAAAAGCAACTTGGCTGATAAACATATATTTTTTYTCACTCGTGTTCAATCGGACCTGGTCTAGAACCGGACCCATTAGGGTATGGGTTAGGTCTTGGTCTGATTGTTCTCGGGTTCGTTCGGGTCCGGGTCCCCCTTTAAAAAAAAAAAATTATCAGGTCTGTTTAGGACCGGATCTGACTGGTCTGATGTTTGATCTGACTGGTTGATGTTTATTGGGATGAATCTTGTCATGGAGGCAAAGCTGAGCGATTTCCACTAGATGGGCCAGGGACAAAGTCAAAATTGGCTATATATCGTTCATATCAAAATCAAATAAAATTGTACCTTACAGTGAAATGCTTACTTACAAGCACTTAACCAACAAAGCAGTTTTGAGAAAATTCCAACAAAGAAAAAAAGTAAGAAATAAGAATAACAAATGACAAATGATTAAAGAGCATTATATCGTCCATATGTACTGTATATATATATATATATCGCTTCTTGGTCTTAATTTAAGGTTAGAGTTAGGCATAAGGTTAGCTCAGCTAGGGTTAGGGGCTAGGGTTAGTTTCAGGGTTACGGTTAGGCATAAGGTTAGCTCAGCTAGGGTTAGGGGCTAGGGTTAGTTTCAGGGTTGGAGTTAGGGGCTAGGGTTAGTTTCAGGGTTAGGGTTAGGAGCTAGGGTTAGTTTCAGGGTTAGGGTTAGGAGCTAGGGTTAGGTTTAGGGTTAAGGTTTGGTTTAAAATCAGATTGTATGGCTTTGTGCCTGTGCCAGCGAGAGACTACCTTACAAAGCTGCCTCCAGTACATGAGTCATCCCAATGAACGCCAACCTGCGCGTTATTAAGAGCACTGTACGGTCCATAAGGGACAGGCTAATGGCCACTCAGAATGAGGCTAAGGGAGACAGACCACCAGCCAGACTCACTAATGAGGGCTGGAAACAGCACGGGGGGATGGGCTGAACGTTGAGGGCTACTATGGAGCCTAAGGGTGGGTCCTCAGGCTCTGTTATAGGGGGTCTTGGTGATGGGGGGGGGAGTTCTGACCAAGTTAAACTAAACGTTTTTGTACCTTTGTAAGTGGTGGTTCAGTGATCGTTGAAGTGGGGGTGGGGAGGTTGGATACGTACTAGTCACACATAATTCAATAAGTCCTAATACAAATATATCTATTAGGTGATTATTTAATAAGGTAGTAATAGACAATCTGTTTCCATCTCCTAAACCATTTTAAGTAAAAAAATCAAGTAAAAAACAAACAACCTTGTTAGTGAGAAACATGGGTAACTCTCCATTATGGGGAACTGAATTGGTTAAAGGTGCCTAGTTGGATGTAACAATGTTGAGTTCAGTGCTGGGTTGGTGGTGTAGTGCAGGTGTTGCCACTCTTAACAACCCCGCTGAGACACCATGTGTGAGTGTGAACTGCTCTGGATGAGTTCACATGCTCCGACCCTTTGGTCTGTAATGAGGGGACAAGCGGTGGAACATGCTCCGACCCTTTGGTCTGTAATAAGGGGACAAGCAGTGGAACATGCTCCGACCCTTTGGTCTGTAATGAGGGGACAAGCGGTGGAACATGCTCCGACCCTTTGGTCTGTAATGAGGGGACAAGCGGTGGAACATGCTACGACCCTTTGGTCTGTAATGAGGGGACAAGCGATGGAACATGCTCCACCTTTGGTCTGTAATGAGGGACAAGCGTGTGGTGAACATGCTCGCGACACCTTGGTCGTATAATAGGGACAAGCCGTTGGAACTGCTCCGGACCTTTGTCTGTAATAAGGGGACAAGCGGTTTGGAACATTGCTCGACCCTTTGGTCTTTAATGAGGGGACAAGCGAGTTGGAACATGCTACGACCCTTTGGTCTGTAATAAGGGGACAGCGGTTGGAATGCTACGACCCTTTGTCTGTAATAAGGGGACAAGCGGTGGAACATGCTCCGACCCTTTGTCTGTAATAGGGGACAAGCCGGTGGAACATGCCGACCCTTTGGTTGTAATAAGGACAAGCGGTGGAACATGCTCGATCCTTGGTCTGTAATAAGGGACAAGTGGTGGGAAAAAACATGCTCGCACCCTTTTGGTCGGTAATGAGGAGACAAGCGGTGGAACATGCTCGACCCCTGTTGGTCTGTAATGAAGGGGACAAAAGCGGTTGGAACATGCTTCGACCCTTTTGGTCTGTAATAAGGGTACAAGCGGTTGAACATGTACGGACCTTTGGTCTGTAATAAGGGGACAAGCGGTGGAACATGCTCCGACCCTTTGGTCTGTAATGAGGGGACAAGCGGTGGAACATGCTACGACCCTTTGGTCTGTAATAAGGGGACAAGCGGTGGAACATGCTCCGACCCTTTGGTCGGTAATGAGGGGACAAGCGGTGGAACATGCTCCGACCCTTTGGTCTGTAATGAGGGGACAAGCGATGAATGAAATCAAATGTATTTATATAGCTCTTCTTACATCAGCTGATATCTCAAAGTGCTGTACAGAAACCCAGCCTAAAACCCCAAACAGCAAGCAATGCAGGTGTAGAAGCACGGTGGCTAGGAAAAACTCCCTAGAAAGGCCAAAACCTAGGAAGAAACCTAGAGAGGAACCAGGCTATGGGGGTGGCCAGTCCTCTTCTGGCTGTGCCGGGTGGAGATTATAACAGAAGGTGAAACATACTCCGACTCTGACGTCAATGCAATGTTTGTCCTGTCTYAAATTTGTCTACCTTGTCTAATTGTAGCTTGGTCTACTGAGTAGCCTACCTAGCTAGGTTTGCTATGCCCATTGCATGCATTGTAAGGTAGCTAGCTAGTTGTGCGACACATTCCCYAAGTTTATCATTGCCTTTGAACCTGCTTTGAGCCTATTTAGCTAGCTATGTTTTGTGGAAGAATGTAGCTAGGATACATTATCAAAATTGAGTTGTGGCACAGTCTTGTTGGGGTAACGTTGGCTACCCAACTAGCTAGTTCGGTAGTAAACTTAAGCAATGCCTCATTGATTGTAGCTAGAGCTAGGGCTGTTACGGTGACCGTATTACTGCCACACCGGCGGACACGAGTCATGTAGGCAGTCACCTTTCTAATAAAAGCATTACATATATTATCACATTTGTGGTCACTTTTGAGATGTTTTCCTGCTAATAGAACATTCGTGCTGATTGCCAACTACCGTGTGCACATCGCTGAACTTATAATGTGAAGAAATAGCCTCATAGTTTATCAACATTTTAAGCTAAATGTTCTCATCTGTTGCATCAGCCTCATTGTTTAAAACTGTTATTTTTTTTATGCTAGTGGTTGTATTAATTTGGAACCTATCGCATCCCACAACTGTCCCAGACTATGTTTGGAATATTTATTTCTCTCACAGAATAAGTCAACTGTTGTACTATGGGGGATAGTACATTGACAGGCTAGTGCTTTTGCTGTTCGTTAGGCCTACTCATCTTGTTGGCTGATGAAAAGTAAAGGTGGACATCTTCAATATGCGCCTCGGAATTGGATAAGGACGCGCGCAGTTGCGTCCCCGACGTGTCTGTCTTCACTTGTAGCCTGTGAGAAAGACCCGATCACATGACTGAGAACCATGCGGGTAAGAGGTGCTTCTACATGCAGCCTGGAGAAGGGAATTATAATTATTATATTCAGCCCAAGGGCACAACGGCCACTGGCCGCAAAAGGCATGGATTTTTTTTTAGGGGGCATTACGGCCAAAAAAAGGGGATGCAGACGGTAAATTCAAGACATTATCAATTGCTTGAGTGAGAGARTGATYTAGTGTGTACAGCCTGTGCAAAAAACAAAGCAGAACGCATGCCTTTCATGCAGCTTTTTTCAAATCATCATTAGAGTCGCATCATGCAGCCTTAGAATGTATTAAATATCTAAACATATAACCCAACGTTTGTATCACAACTCAAGTTACATAAATAACTCTAAATGAAGCATATAGGAGTACCTGTTTCTTTATTAACCGCTCAACACAGAATAAAGACGTGTGCGCACTCCCTCGGGAAATCATTTGTAGAAAATATCCTTTCTATTTTATTCATCTATGTTAAATTATGTTCTTCATACTATAAAATTATATAAAATAATGCCATGGAATTCTAAGCAAATCTTGTCTGCTAAATTAACTAGTGTAGCCCACAGCCATATGGCATAGCCAGATRAGGGACCTAACATAAAGACAACTCAGAGTATGCTATTCTGTTCTTCTGAAATAGATTACATTTTCTTCATAACATGTTTATTTAGCCCTGTCTAAAATATATAATGGATTTATTGTGAAGGTGTAGGCTACATTACATGGATGTATTAGACTTTGTAAAATGTAGATGTTCCAAAAGTCTGCGTCAATGGCTTGTAAGCTATGTGTGGAAGCCAGGAGATGCTAGATGTGTTTATGTTAATGACCAGTCAATTACTGTGAGACCGGCAGTTATTTGCTTGACAATCACCGGATGACAAACTTTCATGACAGCCACAGCCCTAATCTCAGCAGACCTGGGTCATATTCACTATTCACTATCCCTGTTAATTAACACTATCCCTGTTTAACCATATCCCTGTTTAACCATATCCCTGTTTAACCATATCCCTGTTAACCATATCCCTGTTAACCATATCCCTGTTAACACTATCCCTGTTAAC
>NW_019943696.1:70728-87369 GCF_002910315.2 Salvelinus sp. IW2-2015 | reverse complement strand
AACCTATCCCTGTTTAACACTAACCCTGTTAACACATATCCTGTTGACTATCCTTATCCCTCGTTAACACTTATCCCTGTTAACCTATCCCTGTTAACGCTATCCCTGTTTACCCTATCCCTGTAACGCTATTCCTGTTAATATCCCGTTATCCCTGTTAACCATATCCATGTTAACCATATCCATGTTAACACTATCCCTGTTAACCCTATCCATGTTAAACACTATCCCTGTTAACACTATCCTGTTAACCCTATTCTTGTTAACACCCTCCTGTTAACACTATCCCTGTTAACCCTATCCCTGTTAACCCTATCCCTGTTAACACTATCCCTGTTACACTATCCTGTTAACCCTATCCCTGTTAACACTATCCTGTTACACTATCCCTGTTAACCCTATCCCTGTTAACCCTATCCCTGTTAACACTATCCCTGTTTACCTTATCCCTGTTAACGCTATTCCCTGTTAACACTCCTATCCCTGTTTAAACTCCCACTATCCTGTTAACGCTATCCCTGTTAACCCTATCCTGTTAACACTATCCCTGTTAACACTATCCCTGTTAACCCATTCTTGTTAACCCCTCCTCTGTTAACCACCCTGCCCTGTTAACTCCTATCCCTGTTAAACCCTATCCTGTTAAACATATCCATGTTAACCCTATCCCTGTTAACCCTATCCCTGTTAACACTATCCCTGTTACCACTATCCCTGTTAACCCTATCCCTGTTAACACTATCCCTGTTTAACCCATATCCTGTTAACCCTATCCCTGTTAACCTATCCCTGTTAAACCCTATCCCTGTTAACATATCCCTGTTAACACTATCCCTTGTAAACACGTATCCCTGTTAACCCTATCCCTGTTAACCCTATCCCTGTTAACCCTAATCCCTGTTCAACACCTATCCCTGTTAACCCTATCCCTGTTAACACTATCCCTGTTAAACACTATCCCTGTTGACACTATCCTGTTATACACTATCCCTGTTAACACTAAATCTGTTAATACCCTATCCCTGTTAACCTATCCCTGTTAACCAATTCCCTGTTAACACTATCCCTGTTAACACTATCCCTGTTAAAACACTATTCCCTGTTAACCCTATCCCTGTCTATCCTGTAACCCTATCCCTGTAACCTATCCCTGTTTAACCCTATCCTGTAACGTATCCCTGTTAACCTACCCTGTTAACCATATCCATGTTAACCATATCCATGTTAACACTATCCCTGTTAACCCTATCCATGTTAACACTATCCCTGTTAACACTATCCCTGTAACCCTATTCTTGTTAACACACCTCCCTGTTAACACTCATCCCTGTTACACCCTATCCCTGTAACCCTATCCCTGTTAACACTATCCTGTTAACACTATCCCTGTTAACCCTATCCTGTTAACACTATCCCTGTTAACACTACCCTGTTACCCTATCCCTGTTAACCCTATCCCTGTTAACACTATCCTGTTAAACCCTATCCCTGTTAACGCTATCCCTGTTACACTTCCCGTTAACCCTATCCTGTAACGCCATCCCGTTACACCCTATCCATGTTAACACTATCTCCTGTTAACACTTTTATCCCTGTTAACCCCATACTTCTTGTTAACACCCTCCCTGTTAACACTATCCCTGTTAACCCTATCCCTGTTAACCCTATCCCTGTTAACACTATCCATGTTAACCCTATCCCTGTTAACCCTATCCCTGTTAACACTATCCCTGTTACCACTATTCCCTGTTAACCCTATCCCTGTTAACACTATCCCTGTTTAACCCTATTCCCTGTTAACCTATCCCTGTTAACCCTATCCCTGTTAACCATATCCTATGTTTAACACTATCCATGTTAACACACGTAACCACCTGTTAACCCTATCCATGTTAACCCTATCCATGTTAACACTATCCCTGTTACACTATCCCTGTTAACCCTATCCCTGTTAACACTATCCCTGTTAACACTATCCTGTTAACACTATCCTGTTAACTATCCCTGTTAACACTATATCTCCCTTGTTAACACTATCCCTGTTAACACTCCAATGTCCCCTGTTAACACTATCCCTGTTAACCCCATCCCTGTTAACCCCATCCCTGGTTAACCCGTAATATCCCTGTAACACCGTTTATCCCCTGTTTACAACACTATATCCCTGTTAACCCTATCCCTGTTAACCCCTATCCCTGTTAACACTATCTCCTGTTGAACTCGTTCCTGTTACACTCCTTATCCCCGTTAACACTATCCCTGTTAACCCTATTCCCTGTTAACCCTATCCCTGTTTAACCCTATCCCGTAACACTATCCCTGTTACCTATCCTGTTAACCACTATCCCTGTTAACATTATCCCTGGTTAACACTATCCCTGTTAACACTATATCCACTTGTTATACCTGCTGTAATATACCTGTTAACCCATCCTCTGTAACCCTTATATCCCTTTACTTATCCCTGTTAATACCTATCTACACTACTTCCTACATTCCTGTACACCTATCCCTTCAATTGTTACACGTCATTGTTATACTAACATCCCTGTTAACACTATCCATGTTAACCCTATCCCTGTTAACCTTACCCTGCTGGCACCCTGCAAGGCTCATCTCAGGCAGCATCATCCGCAGCCACGTCTCTCTCACTTGTATTCCACATCGAGAGCGATATCCCTTTAAGGTCTCTGTTTATGATGAATCATGCTGGTTTTCAGCTCTGTTCTGGCCAGGTGTGGGCAGTAGAGGGTGCTGGTCAAACGAGCGTATTTGCCGTGACCTGACCTCTCCTCCTCACCCTGCTTCAAATGACATCCGGGGCAAGCTCAGGTCAGCTCAGTCACTTTGTTTTAAAGAGTAAAACATGTTTCTCTTATCTCTATCTCTGTGTTGTTCTCACGGTGAGGTTTGACCTCACCTGGACATAACAGCGTGGTGGTGGTATTGGACACAGCGCCTACCTTGTCAAACTCAGTTGCTGCTTGTCGGATACCTTCCTCCGTACAAACCTAATGAGTGCCCGCAGACAATAGTCAAATAGTCAAGAGTACCAACGGCCAACGTTTATGTGTGATAGTGAAACTCTCCTCAGCGAGGGCGCAGGCTTAGGGGATAGCGCAGGTAACATGGTTGTGATCTGTCTAAGAGCATTACATTCCCACCGCCTATTATCGCGCCGGTTTAGGGCGCTGGGCGGCAATCTAAACGTCCTGAACGGGTCTAAAAGTCGCAGAGCCTCTGTGTTTGCGAAACATTGCGAAATGATTTAGCCAGGTTTACGCTTTCGTGTAGCTTCGTGGGGGATCAAAACAAACACGACAACAAACCCTTGTTCAGTCCAACTGCTGTGAACAAAAAACAACCCTAGAGTAACGAACAGGAGTTAGTGAGTTAGAACAACACTGATGGGTGACCTACAGAGCGCGAGACTCCTGTGGTCAGTATTCGCTGCCTGCCGGATTGCGTCAAGTAGACGCATTATTTGTCACTCGAGAGAATGAACATACTTTGGTGCGAAGAGAAGCTCATCAAGTGGTCTCCCACTCATACATTACTCATGTGATCAGGGAATAGGACAGGCCTCTCACTACCACTGCGGATCAGGGAGGTAGCGTGGTGGAGAACACTAAAAGACACAACTGCCTGATAAAGAGGGGGATCGCCAACGACTTCTCAAGAAGATGAAGGGGACTCGTTATGTGACACGTGACGTGGCTAGACTTGACCAGTCCATTTTTCAACAGACCTTAAGTGTTTTGACAGACAACAGCAACTACATATAGGTAGGCATTCACAGCCCATGTGCTGTGCCATCTAAAAGAGTAACCCCATGTTGGGAAATGAATTCAGATCGATCAGCAAATGTCGTTCACAGTGTGATGATTGCTTAGGCATACAGTTTGTGTTTAGATCACAATTTGAAAATTACGCAGATGTTTGGTTAAATACGTTTTGTTATCTATCTCTATCGGAGTGATTAAAGTACGTGTAAGTGCCATAATATAGACATAAACATGTAAACAGGATTTAAAAAATATCAATTTCCGTACAAAATCGAGTTTAGGTCCATTAAGCGAGTCATAACCATGACTTTTTAACGCGTTTTTCAAGGGTTGGGGATGACACGCTCACAAAAAAGGAAGAAAAAAGAAACCAACAGACTCACAAAACCGCCATGAAGGTAAAGCTAACAGTTACTTACGGTAAATTGTGTGCTTAATTTCTGCATATGGTGACTATTAAAGATACGTAAACATCAACATTTGAGATTTAGAATAGATTCTCGTCCTTCCAGTGGGTCTTGATGACAATCATTTAAAGACTTATGGTTCCACTGTTCTCGCGCAATAGTGACTACCTGTACAGTTCCGCAAGAACACTTCCCCTACAACCACAACAAGTGTGATAAGTCAACGGGAGGCTTTGAATGCTATTCGCTCAAAAATTATTGTGTTGCGGAAGATTATTCACCAGCGCCCTATAACGTGCATATGTATTTCTATCGCCTCGCATTTCTATCACATCAATGGTGCGGAGGAGAGGTGAACTTATATGTCACGGAGACGATGGGCTCGAGGCTTCTCATCTCTACTACTCATACTTACGCTCGCTGTTCATGGACGGCCTCGTGTCTCATGATTACCCATACTCCGCTCTCTGTATCGCTTGTGCATCATCCTACTTTGATAGTGGTCTCTCCTCTGACACCTCGTGTGTGAGTCCTCTCTCGTCTCTCTTCTTGTGTGCTCTCCTCCTCTCTTTGTTGCTTGTCTCTTCGTCTCTCTATCGTCTGTCGTGCGACTTGTCCGTGTTTCTCTCTCTGGTTGTGCTCTCTCTCTCCTTTGCTCTCTCTCTGTTCTCTTCTCCGTGTTGTCTGTTCACTCGTGCTTTGTGCTCTGTCGCTCGCTTGTTGTCTCTCCGTCCTAGGGCTTGTGTGTTCTGCTGCTCTTGCTCTCCAATTCTCCCTCTGCACTCGGTCGCTGTGTGCTCATCTCTCCTCTCTGTGGTCTTCTCTGTGCTCTCGCTCTCTTGCATATTGTGGTACTCTCATACTGTCTCTCTTCTCTCCGATTTGTTGAGAGTCTGTGCCTCTTCTTGCTCGTACTCAGATTGCGTGTCTCTCTGGTTGTGTCTCTCTCTCTCATACGTATATCTTAGAGAGATATGAAGTGAGACCGTTGCATATGACACAATGTTTTGTAACTTAATGAATGAAAGTGAGTGTATCCCCCTCTTCTTCTCCTCCTGGGACTATTTATCGTGAGATGCTGGTCAATTCTCTTATAAATATCAGGTACAAGAGCTACAAGTAGAGAAAGATTAGAAAAAAAGCCCCAAGTTGGAATTAGCGTCAATCAAGGTCGGTCTCTCCCTCCTATAGTATGGACTAATTAATCCCCTTACAACGTGATAACTTACCAAAGTCCTCAGATGGCACAAAATGGAACAGAGGTACACCATTAAGGACAATCCCATAAAGTAAATATCATCGTGTATATCTAGGCAGCATGTGGCCAATCTGAGATTTCATAGCATGGCTCATAACCAGATCAATTACATTAGCCACCCGTAGAGAGAAACTACGTGAGAAGGCATAAATGATGTGGGGATATTAAAGGTAACCCCTCCCCCCCAGTGTGCGGAGCACACAAGACAATAAGAACTAGAAGTATTGCTGTCGGTCTGTCTTGAGGCAAAGAGAGAGTGCTCCACAAGAGCCTGTATCTCAAATAGCTTTACATAGGCACAGCTCTTGTCTTAAGCCTGGCAAGGGAAGTCACCGGAATGTGTTTTTGGGCCCTCATTTGGACGTGCCAAATGATAGGCTCACCGGCGGCGAACGTTGTATTGTTCAGGAGCTGTGAGGCCCTATTTGATAGTTGTGAGGGTGTCAATTAGCCTCGTACCTAAAAATTGACTCTAAGTTAAAACCAATTAAAGTGGCTCTCTCAATGCTGATATCTCCGAGATACTTTTTTGTATTTGTAGGTGAGATAGGTGTTAAACTTCCCTGCAGCGACTGCCCACTATAGAGAGTGTAGAGTAGACTGATCGAAACTAAATAGAAAGTGTATCTCATGAAGAATTAACCAAATCTGTCCTCATTCCCATCTTACCTACTCAATAATTCTGGACGATTGCACAATTAGAGTAGTAATATGAAATTCTTAGGAGGAATTGATCACGACTGAAACTTGACTATTATACTCGGTACATGAGTGGATTTTTTACTAGTGGACTGTATAACAAGTGTCTCAGGATAGATTGTGTATGGATATGAGAGAGCGTTCTCTATTAACGTTTAAAATGTTAAGTTAATTGCTAACTCTTGAACCACTAAAGGTTCTGTCATTTCTACATTTCACGTTGGATATTCATCAGTAGGTTCTAATTATAATTGTCAAGAAAATAGAGAAGGAGAGACAGAAGGAGCTTGACCCTAAACTGTGAGGAGAACACAAGAGTGAGGAGGGCTGCGCAAACTAAATCATCTGCAGGGCTTCTGAAAACTAATCAATATTTGGTGAAAATTCAGTGAATCCAGGGAGAGTTCCTCCCAAGTGAAAAATTATCTTTTCGTGTCTTCTGAGAGGAGGTTATCAGAGAACCAACTTCCCTTTGCGGAAGCTGCCAAAAAGAACACACTCCACAGACGATGTGTTGATAAATTGAAAAGACCTCTGCGCTGGGCCAGAGACGGAAGAAGATCCCGACCAAAGGGACCCAATCTGACCTAGAGTCGAACCCAGAGTAGAGGGTCATTGTGGAAAGAGAGCCGTGCTGGGCCCTCACCACATACATGTAGGACTCAATATTGTTCTGGATATTCTTAGAGCAGAAAAATAAGTTTGCGTAATCTAAATCTGGGACTAATAATAGGTGTGTGATTGTTAGTTATTGTCCATTGACTTAATACTCTCTGTCAAGATGCCGGGTTCTTTGTCGGGCTTGGTTGGCGAACCATTCAATGGAGGGAACAGGTTTACCTTGTGATTTCCATGAGGGGACAGTGACTTACCAAATGAACTTCACCGGATTCGTTTAAGTTGTACATGTGATGATCACCCTGACCCTCATTGTGCATTTCTACTGTTGCAATGTTACAGATCAACCTACCACTACTAGGCCCAACCGTCCGTTATTGCTAGTGACAGATTAAGCGGTTAGTTGGAATGAGTTATAATTTTAGAGCTAGAAACTGTCGTGGCTTTGATGCCAGTTTGTCTTAGCACTATTGTGTGTCAATCTATATTTATTTTTTTGCAGTCCACCGTGTTGTTAATGTTTTTGCTCTATGCTTGCTTAAAACGGACAGTTATTTTTTCTCATATGATTAAAGTTTGTGCTAACCAGATAGTGAAATCCGCTGTACTAATGTTGACCATTACCAAGGGCCAGAATGCAAGCGTTGTGAAGATAGCTGAGCTACCCTTTACTGCTTGAATACAGTGATGTTTGACCTGTGCATACATAGAACTGTACCTTTGAGACACAGGGTTTGCTCTCTCACAAGGTTGGCTCAGTGGGAGTGGACATTGGTCTGAGCGCCCAGACTCGGTGGTTGCCCGGTTAGTCTCTCCCTGAAAGCAGACCGCACTCCGGGAATCAACGCTTGCCGAGGAAGGATGCACTTTGGGTTATCTTTGTTATACCTAATCTCAGCATAAACTGGCAAGGTCTGACAGTATGGACTGTGTGTAAAGTGTTTTAAACTCAGTTTCACAACGGATGAGGACATAGAAAATGTGTGTGAACTACAGGATAGTATGCACTTCAGAAAGCTTTCTTCATTTTAAAATGGATGAAATAATTGTTAAGGAAATTGTTAAGGCCATTTAAAAATTGTATGTGTCCACATAACTGAGTATGTGACTAACTTGTAAAAAGTGTCCTATTCATAATGTCCTGTTGTCTTAGTAGAATGTCTGTTCTGAAAACCAGCTTGACCTGCGTCCTTGTATTAGATACGTCCAGCCCAAGAACAGGAGGACTATTAAACAGATATGTGCTTATCACCCAATGCTTTTGTAATTAGACTGACTAACATGGCGACATGCATAACCACTGCTGTCCCCCTCTTGAGCTCAGAAATAAAGAATTCTTAGTTTGACTTATTTTTTACCAATATCCACCACAGTCCAACAGCATAACAGTATCAAATTACTTTTACAGTATTACACACATTTAGTAGTGTGTTGTGTGTGTGTGTGTGTGTGTGTGTGTGTGTGTGTGTGTGTGTGTGTGTGTGGGTGTGTGTGTGTGTGTGTGTGTGTGTGGTGTGTGGCATCTAGCAGTACACATACTGTACATATCGTACTATACCACACAACAAGTAGGTTCACATGGGGGAGAGGCGTTGTTGCCGTGATGGTGTGCTTTATCTGTTTATTTGAAACAGGTTTTGCTGTTCACTTGAGCAAAGAGATGGAAGGAGTTCCATTGCACTCTAGCTCTGTATAATACGGACGTTTCCTTAATTTGTTCTGGACCTGGGTACTGTTGAAAAAGACCCCTGGGTGGCATTTAGGTGACGGTACATGTGTATGTCAGTGCTGGTGTAAGTTGACTAGGCAAAGAATTTGCAACACATGAATGTTTCTTATAAAAACAAGAAGTTGTACAGTCAGTCTTTCCTCAACTGCGAAACCAAAATAGAACTGATAGGTATGCATAGATATGCCTGATTACAATGCAAAGCAAAACGTGGCTTCTCTGTTCTGAGACAGCTGCAACTTAACTGGGGTCCTTCTTCGCAGCATTTGACCACATGGTAGCAGGACAATAATTTAGAGATAAAATGAAAAACAGAGCCTAGAGTGTACAATCTAAAGTAACACCAATAATTTAATCTCCTCGACTTGCTACAACATCCACCACCATTTCATTACCAGATTCAGCTGAGGTTTTAGAACTAGGGAATGGATCTGTAGCCAAATACGCAATGCTCTTAGTTTTAGAGATGCTTCATGAGGACCAGTTTATTCTGGCCACCCATTCTAAAAACCGATTGACATGCAATCTCTATGTATATATGGTTCCGTGCTTTCACTAGCTGTGGTTGCTGACGCATATTATGAGAGTGATCAGCAGTACAGTTTGAATCATTTCCTATCCCTGTTAACACTATCCCTGTTAACACTATCCATGTTAACACTATCCCTGTTAACACTATCCATGTTAACCCTATCCCTGTTAACCTTATCCCTGCTGGCACCCTGCAAGGCTCATCTCAGGCAGCATCATCCGCAGCCACGTCTCTCTCACTTGTATTCCACATCGAGAGCGATATCCCCTTTAAGGTCTCTGTTTATGATGAATCATTGCTGGTTTTCAGCTCTGTTCTGGCCAGGTGTGGGCGATAGAGGGTGCTGGTCAAACGAAGCGTATTGCCGTGACCTGACCTCTCCTCCTCACCCTGCTTCAAATGACATCCGGGTCAAGCTCAGGTCAGCTCAGTCACTTTGTTTAAAGAGTAAAACATGTTTCTTTATCTCTATCTCTGTGTTGTTCTCACGGTGAGGTTTGACCTCACCTGGACATAACAGCGTGGCTGGTGGTATTGGACACAGAGTGGTCGATACCTCCCTAACCAGATCCCAGCGATGTGATGTGACAAAAGCCACAGTAGCTGATAAGAAACTGTGGGCGGGGCGGCTTGGGAAAGCGCAGGTAACATGGTGGATTGACTAAAACATCACATCACACCGCTTTATACGCCCGGTAGGCGCTGGCGGGTCTAAAAGTCGCAGCCTCTGTGTCGAAACATTGCGATGATTGTAGCCAGGTTTACCTTTCCTGTGATGTGGGGATCAAAACAACAACAACAAAACCCTTGACAACCTGAAAAACACCAAGAAAAGGGGTGGAAATGGCTGCTAGTCGACTGTGAGGTGTTGTCGGTTCTCTTGATTGAACAAGGCCCCAAGTCTCCACTTCTTTCTCTGATTGGAATAGGACAGAGCCTCTCACTACCACTGTGAGATATACTGTAGAATAAAGACAACTGCTGATAAAATCAAGCTCTCAGAATGATTTAATGCCTGACGTGGCTAGACTTTGACAGTCCATTTTTCAACAGACCTTAAGTTTTGACAGACAACAGCAACTTACAGTATAGGTAGCATTCACAGCCATGTGCTGTGCCATCTAAAATAACCATTTGGAAATGAATCAGATCGACAGCAATGCTCATAGCATATGGTGGCTTAGCTACAGTTTTGAGTCATTTGAAAATACAGTGTTTGGTAAATACGTTGTTCCTTGACAGTATAAAGTTTAAGCATAAATAGACATAATCATGTAAACAGAGATTTAAAAATATAATTCCGTCAAAGTTAGGGCCATAAAGCATAAAACTACTCAGTTGATGAAAATGTTAATAGTAAAATGCAGTCTGCTTTCACCAGTGACTTACAGTTCTGCAATCCCAAACAAAATGTAATACACTTTGACGTATCTCAAGAAAGTATTGTTCGGAAGATTATTCACCAGCCCTATAACGCAATGATTTCTACCTGCATTTCTATTCACATCAATGGAGGGAGTATTAATATCAGAGACGAGGTGAGGATTCTCTCTCTCTCTCTGTGTGCCCTCTCTCTCTGTACCCTCGCTCTCTGTACCCTCTCTCTCTCTTTGTGCTCTCTCTCTCCCTGTGTCCTCTCTCTCTCTCTTTGTGCTCTCTCTCTCTCTTTGTGCTCTCTCTCTCTGTTCTCTCTCCGTGTTGTCTGTTCTCTCTCTTTGTGCTCTCTCTCTCTTTGTGCTCTCTCTCTGTTCTCTCTCCGTGTTGTCTGTTCTCTCTCTTTGTGCTCTCTCTGTTCTCTCTCTCTGTTCTCTCTCTGTGCTCTCTCTCTCTCTCTCTGTGCTCTCTCTCTCTCTGTGGTCTCTCTGTGCTCTCTCTCTCTCTGTGCTCTCTCTGTCTCTCTCTCTCTCTGTGTCTCTCTCTCTCTGTGTCTCTCTGTGTGTCTCTCTCTCTCATATATATAGAGAGAGATTGAGGACCGTTCATATGACACAATGTTTTGTAACTATGAGAAGTGTGTATCCCCCTCTCTCTCCTCCCTGGGACTAGACTAGATCTGGTCATGTCTCTTAATGGTAAGGAGCTCATTAGAGAAAACCCAGTGGACTTATTCTCCCTCTTGTTATCCCAACCCTGAGCCACATCCAGACACACAGAGGTACACATCCATAAATATCTCCTTACAGCAGCTGAAATGATTTATATGGGTGGAAGAAATCCTAACCCCGGAGAAACAGAGAGAAGGCATAAATGATGTGGGGATATTAAAGGATAACCCCCCCCCCCATGTCCACACACACATAGAAAAGTYTCTTTGCTTTTGGAAAATCTGGGTTTTTCAATACTTGCATTTACCTGCAAGGGAAGCCCGAATGTTTTGGCTCATATTGGAGTGCCGTGAAGGAGGGGGGGTGTTCAACTGTGCCCATAATTAGTTTAGGCTTGTCCAAAAATTGTTTGTTTGGGGTATTGGGTTGATTGTGGAGGTCCGCACACTGCAAAATGTAGAGTAACTTAGACTAAGAATGTATTAAGATACCAATCTGTCATTACCACAAATGGTGATGAGAGATGTTGATTCTAGAAATACAAGATGAATATACTGTATGTATTGTACTGACAGTATCGGTGTTAAGTTGAGGGTCTTTAACGTGATAGAACTAACTTGAACCACTAAGGTCTGTCATTCTACATTTCACGTTGGATAATTCATCAGTAGGTCTAATTATAATTCYAAAAAMGCGAGAAGGAGAGACAGAGAGCTGCCCCTAAACTGTGAGGAGAACACAAAGTGAGGGGAGGGTGCACTACTCATCCTGCAGGTGGCTTCTGAAACTAATTCAATATTTGTAAAAATTCAGTGAATCCAGGGAGAGTTCCTCCCAGTGAAAAATTATCTTTTCGTGTCTTCTGAGAGGGAGGTTATCAGAGAACCCACTTTCCCTTTTGGTAAGCTGCCAAAAGAACACACTCCACAGACCGATGTTGATAAATTGAGAAAGACTCTGCCTGGGCCAGAGACGGAAGAAGATCCCGAGCCAAAGGGACCAATGCTGACCTAGAGTCGAAACCCAGAAGTAGATGGTCATTGTGGAAAGAGAGCCGTGCTGGGCCCTCACAACAATGAGGACKATTTGTTCTTATCTAGAGCAGAAATYGTTGCTAATCTAACATCTGGACYAAAATAGTGTTGGGTGTGTGGGTTGGGGCCAGTTAAGGTAGGAACAGGTTTACCGCTTGTGAGATTTCCCATAGGGGTAAATATGACTACGCAAATGGACTCACCATTCTTAGTGTAGATACCATGTAACCCTGACCCCATGATGTTCTCTGTATTACACAACCACACAGGCCCACCGTCGTTTGCTAGGGACAGATAATGCCGGGTTTGGAGGATGGATCATGCAACTGTGTTTTGCAGTTGTCTTAGCCATTGTATTGATTTTTWTTGCTCATGTTGAAGTTTTGCTGCAATATGTGTTTAAAACTGGTAACAGATTCAAGGCCAAATGTAATGTTAAATGTTGCCATTACCCAGGGCCAGAATGCAGGTTGTGAAGGATTAGCTGAGCTACCCTTTACTGCTGAAMACAGTGATGTTTGACCTGTTGCATACATAGAGATGTACCTGTTGTAGACACAGGTTTGCTCTCACAAGGTTGGCTCAGTGGGAGTGGAATATTGGCTGAGCGCCCAGACTCMGTGGTTGCCCGGTAGTTCTCTCCTAAGCAGACGCACTCCGGGAGCCAACGCTTTGCCGAGGAAGGATGCACTTGGTTATCTTTGTTATACCTAATCATCAGCATAAACTGGCAAGTCTGAACTGTATATGGTGTGTGTAAAGGGTTAAAATGTTTTAAACTCAGTTTCACAACGGATGAGACATAGAAGAATTGGTGAACTACAGGATAGTATGCCTTCAGAAGCTTTCTTCATTTAAAATGGATGAAATAATTGTTAAGGAATTGTTAAGGCCATTTTAAAATTGTATGTGTCCACATAACTGAGTATGTGACTAACCTTGTAAAAGTGTCCTATTATAATCTCCTGTTTGTCTTAGTAGAATTCTGTGCTGAAAACCAGCTTGGACCTGCGTCCTTCTATAGATACCGTCCAGACCAAGAACAGGAGACTATAAAGATATGTGCTTATCACCCAATGCTTTGTAATTCAGACTGACTACACTGCGCTGCGTAACACTGTTCCCTCTGAGCTCAGAAATAAAGAATCTTAGTTTGACTTATTTTACAATATCCACCACAGTCCAACACATAACAGATCAAATACTTTACAATTTACATACATTTAGTGTGTGTGTGCGTGTGCGTGTGCGTGTATGTGTGTGTGTGTGCATTTATCATTTACACATACATGTCAGTACATACACACAACAAGTAGGTCACATGGGGGAGAGGCGTTGTGCCGTGAGGTGTTGRTTTATRTGTTWTTTGAAACCAGGTTTGCTGTTCACTTGAGCAATATGAGATGGAAGGAAGTTCCATGCACTCATYGCTCTGTATAATACTGTACGTTTCCTTGAATTTGTTCTGGACCTGGGMACTGTGAAAAGACCCCTGGTGGCATGTTAGGTGYGGTACATGTGTATGTCAGTGCTGTGTGTAAGTTGACTAGGCAAAGAATTTGCAACACATGAATGTTTCTTATAAAAACAAGAAGTGATACAGTCAGTCTTTCCTCAACTCGAAACCAAAATAGACTGRATAGTATTGATATCTGATTACAATCAAGAGCAAAACATGCTGCTCTGTTCTGGACCAGCTGCAACTTAACTGGGTCCTTCTTCGCAGCATTTGACCACATGACAGGACAATAATCAGAGATAAAATAAAACTAGAGCCTAGAGTGTACAATCTAAAGTAACACCAAGTAATTTAATCTCCTCGACTTGCTCAACAGCCACACCATTCATTACCAGATTCAGCTGAGGTTTAGAACTTAGGGAATGATCTGTACCAAATACAATGCTCTTAGTTTTAGAGATGTTCAGGACCAGTTTATTTCTGGCCACCCATTCTAAAAACCGATTGATTGCAACTCTATGTTTATGGTTGCAGTGCTTTCACTAGCTGTGGTTGCTGACGCATATATGAATCATCAGCATACAGTTGAATCATCAGCATACATGGCAAGTCATTGGTAAAAATATAAAAGTGTAGAGGGCCAAGAGATCTGCTCTGTGGTACACCACACTTAACATGTTTGACATTACAGAAGCTTCCATGAAAGAAAACCCGTTGTGTGCTATTAGATAGATAGCTCTGAATCCACAATACGGCACATATGGTAGAAAAGCAATAACACCTACACTACCGGTCAAAAGTTTTAGAACACCTACTCATTCAAGGATTTTTCTTTATTTTGARWWTTTTTTWAATTGTATAATAATAGTGAAGAGATCAAAACTATGAAATAACACATATGGAATCATGTAGTAACCAAAGAAGGGTTAAACAAATCAAAATATATTTTATATTTGAGATTCTTCAAATAGCCACCCTTTGCCTTGATGACAGCATTGCACACTCTTGGCATTCTCTCAACCAGCTTCATGAGGTAGTAACCTGGAATGCATTTCAATTAACAGGTGTGCCTTATTAAAAGGTAATTTGTGGAATTTATTTCCTTCTTWATGCATTTCAGTTGTGTTGTGATAAGGTAGGGTGGTATGTAGAAGATAGCCCTATTTGGTAAAAGACCAAGTCCATATTATGGCAAGAACAGCTCAAATAAGCAAAGAGAAATGACAGTCCATCATTACTTTCAGACATGAAGGTCCGTCAATCCGGAAAATGTCAAGAACTTTTAAAGTTTCTTCAAGTGCAGTCGCAAAAACCATCAGGCGCTATGATGAAACTAGCTCTCATGAGGACCTCCACAGGAAAGGAAGACCCAGAGTTACCTCTGCTGCAGAGGATACGTTCATTAGAGTTACCCACCTCAGAAATGCAGCCCAAATAAATAAGTTCAWGTAACAGACACATCTCAACATCAACTGTTCAGAAGACACTGCATGAATCAGGCCTTCGTGGTCGAAGTTCTGCAAAGAAACCACTACTAAAAGACACCAATAATAAGAAGAGACTTGCTTGGGCCAAAAAACACAAGCAATGGACATTAGACCAGTAGAAATGGGTCCTTTGGTCTGGAGTCCAAATTGGCGATATTTGGTTCCAACCGCCGTGTCTTTGTGAGACGGGGTGTGGGTGAACGGATGATCTCTGCATGTGTATTTCCCACAGTAAAGCATGGAGGAGGAGGTGTTATGGTGTGGGGGTGCTTTGCTGGCTTTGCTGGCAAATCACTGTCTGTGATTTATTTAGAATTCAAGGCACACTTAACCAGCATTCTGCGGTGATACGCCATCCCATCTGGTTTGTGCTTAGTGGGACAATCATTTGTTTTTCAACAGGACAATGACCAAACACACCTCCAGGCTGTGTAAGGGCAATTTTACCAAGAAGGGGAGTGATGGAGTGCTGCATTACATGACCTTGCCACAATCCCCCGACCTCAACCAAATTGAGATGGTTTGGGATGAGTCGAACCACAGAGTGAAGGAAAAGCAGCCAACAAGTGCTCAGCATATGTGGGAACTCCTTCAAGACTGTTGGAAAAGCATTCCAAGTGAAGCTGGTTGAGAATGCCAAGAGTGTGCAAAGCTGTCATCAAGGCAAAGGGTGGCTACTTTGAAGAATCTCAAATATAAAATATATTTAGATTTGTTTAACAATTTTTGGGATACTATATGATTCCATATGTGTTATTTCATAGTTTTGATGTCTTCACTATTATTCTACAATGTAGAAAATAGTAAAAAATAAAGAAAAACCCTGGAATGAGTAGGTGTGTCTAAACCTTTGACTAGTACTGTATGTGGACACCTGCTCGTCGAACATCTCATTCCAAAATCATGGCCATGCATACGGAGTTGGTCCCCCCTTTGCTGCTATACCAGCCTCCACTCTTCTGGGAAGGCTTTCCACTAGATGCTCGAACATTGCTGCGGGGACTTGCTTCCATTCAGCCACAAGAGCAGTGTAGGTCAAGGTTCTGTGTAAGCCAGTCAAGTTCTTCCACACCGATCTCGACAAACCATTTCTGTATGTGCACGTGGGCATTGTCATGCTGAAACAGGAAAGGGCCTTCCCCACACTGTTGGCAAACAATTGGAAGCACATTGTATGCTCTAGTGTTAAGATTTCCCTTCAATGAACTAAGGTGCCTAGCCAGAACCATAAAAAAACTGCCCCAGGACATTATTCCTCCTCCACCAAACTTCAGAGTTGGTACTWTGCATTGGGGCATGTCGCGTTCTCTTGGCACCTGCCAAACCCAGATTCGTCTGTCAGATGGTGAAATGTGACTCATCACTTCTGAGAGCGGGTTTCCACTGCTCCAGAGTCCAATGGCGGCGAGCTTTACACCACTCCAMTTGACGKTMGGCATTGTGCATGGTGGTCAATCTTCCTGTGGTCCWTCTTCAGTTTCTCCGAGATACTTTCCCTCACTTTGTCCTCAGACTCTCTCCAGGTCTTGTGGAGATTCTGCAATTCCGTCCACAACAATGTTGTTCCGCCTTGATTGTCCCTCGAGAT